>NW_028301613.1:6212121-6363636 GCF_987345545.1 Pholcus phalangioides | reverse complement strand
TTCTGAGATTTTTTCTTTCATTCATCCTGAGAGTTTTTCTTTCATTAATTCTGAGATTTTTCTTTCATTAATTCTGAGATTTTTCTTTCATTCATTCTGAGATTTTTTCTTTCATTCATTCTGAGAGTTTTTCTTTCATTAATTCTGAGATTTTTCTTTCATTAATTCTGAGATTTTTCTTTCATTAATTCTGATATTTCTCTTTCATTAATTCTGAGATTTTTCTTTCATTCATTCTGAGATTTTTTCTTTCATTCATTCTGAGAGTTTTTCTTTCATTAATTCTGAGATTTTTCTTTCATTAATTCTGAGATTTTTCTTTCATTAATTCTGATATTTCTCTTTCATTAATTCTGAGATTTTTTCTTTCATTAATTCTGAGATTTTTTCTTTCATTAATTCTGAGATTTTTTCTTTCATTAATTCTGATATTTTTCTTTCATTAATTCTGAGAGTTTTTCTTTTATTAATTCTGAGATTTTTTCTTTCATTCATTCTGAGATTTTTTCTTTCATCCATTCTGAGATTTTTTCTTTCATTCATTCTGATATTTTTCTTTCATTCATTCTGATATTTTTCTTTCATTCATTCTGAGATTTTTTCTTTCATTAATTCTGAGATTTTTTATTCAATTCTGGGATATCTTTCATTTATTCAGAATTTTCATCAATTAGGGGATTTTTTCTCCTCTTAATTCCAACTTTTCTTCGGCGATTTCCCAGCATTCCTGCGTATTCTGCGATAATGCATGAATCTACGGATTCCGATTTCTCTCCCCAACAAAATATATAATATCTGGGCTAAGGAGCCCCCCAAACTATTTTCGCACCGGGCCACGCGTCTGCTAAGGGCGGCCCTCCCCTTTGGCCCCTTGACCGTTCCCTGTTGTTGCTTAACCAATACCCAAATCGTCACCATGTAAAAGTGTTTTTTTTCCAACTCACCTTCTTCTTGGCCAGCTTGGCCTGCCTCCTTCGCTTCAGTATCATCTCGTACAGGATCTCCAGGCCTTCCTCGAGCCCGTCCCCGATTATGGCACATGCCGGCTGGACGTGGTACAGGTGTCCCGACCCGAGCTCGACCCCGAGCCCGAGGATCTTCTCGATCTCGCACGGGTCCTTGGCCCCCGGCAGGTCCTGCTTGTTCGCGAGCACGAGGATCGGCACGCCCACGTTCTCCGGAGTCTTGGCCATTCGGACCAGCTCCATGCGGGCCTCCTCGAGCCTCTCCTCGTCGACGCTGTCCAGCACGAACACGATGCCGTCCGTGCACCTCGTGTACGACCTCCAGAGCGGCCGGAGTTTGTCCTGGCCGCCGACGTCCCATATCAGGAAGCTCGTGCCCTTGGCTTTGCCCGTGGTGCCCTTTATCTTCTCGCAGTTGAAGCCTATCGTGGGGACAGTGTTGAGGTACTGGTCGAACTTCAGCCTGTACAGGGCCGTCGTCTTGCCGGCCGAGTCCAGGCCCAGCATGACGACGTGAAGGGATTGGTTCGGCGGCAGGCTTTCCAGCAGGGCCGCTCCCTTTCCGACAGTTGATCCCATGGCAGTGTTTCGCGACGCGATATCAGTCCAGTGTTGGCGATTAATCTAATAATTCCCGGATGTGACACCCAGGGTCTCACTCACCATAACCAATCAAAAACGGCTGTTTGGACCGAACTTGGTCGCTAATTACAAGCGCAATGCCGCCGGCAGTCGGAGAATGCACATCACAGAGACGAGACGACACTTCCAGAACGGACTCAACGACGTCCATGTATAATCCGACGCGGATCCTGTCACCACCTACGCCACTGAGAAATACCAAGTTTAATCCGTATGTGTGTGACGACCAATATCCAAGTGACAGGACGGCTCTCAAAATGGTGCCAAATTCTTCACACGGCGGTGGTGGTGATGGGTGTCGTCCGATTGATGTCGAAATTTCTAGATGATTGTCGTCGGATGTCGTCCATCCTGGAAATCACAGTATAGAAGATTAGGTAGGGAGGACCGAAAGGAGCAATTCAGCTATTATACAGCCCTTGAAGGTGTTATTCAGCTATAATACAGCCCTTGAAGGTGTTATTCAGCTATAATACAGCCCTTGAAGGTGTTATTCGGCTAATATACAGCCCTTGAAGGTGTTATTCAGCTATAACACAGCTCTTGAATGTGTTATTCAGCTATTATACAGCCCTTCTAGGTGTTATTCGGCTATTATACAGCCCTTGAAGGTGTTATTCAGCTTTCCATACGGTCCTCCAAGAGGTGATTATGCTTTTAGATGGCACTCGGAGGAATGATTCGACTTTTTTATACGGATCGAAGGCGTTATTCAGCTTTCATACGGCCCTTGAAGGATTTATTCAGCTTTTATAAGCTCTCGAAGGATTTATTCAGCTTTTATAAGCTCTCGAAGGTGTTATTCAGCTTTTATAAGCTCTCGAAGGTGTTATTCAGCTTTTATAAGCTCTCGAAGGTGTTATTCAGCTTTTATAAGCTCTCGAAGGTGTTATTCAGCTTTCACACGGCCCTCGAAGATGACACCTAGGGACGCTCACCATAACCAACGACTTGATCACCAATTCCAAATACAATGCCACAGCAATCGGCGGATACACATCACAGAGACGTCTACACTTCCAGAACGGGCATGTATAATCCAACACGGATCCTGTCACCACCTACGCCACTGAAAAAAACAAAAACACCAAGTTTATAATCCATATAAAAATGTGTGACCACAATATCCAAGAGTGACGGCTCTCAAAATGGCATCGAATACCTCACGCGTGGGCGGGTGTCGCGCGATTAAATGCCGAAATTTCTAGATGATTGTCGTCGGATGTCGTCCATCCTGGAATTCGCAATCCAGGAAATGAGGCAGAGAAGTGGAGGAGGAGGATGCTGCGGCAAACAATGGCGCGTGGTCTGTCCGTGTGAATGGACCGGACGTTACGGTGCTGGCGGTCACGGTAATGCACATCATTCGCGATGCAACAATAATGACGACAATACACGCTCTTCCTTCCGGGCCGCCCCCGAAAATAAGAGAGTGCGAAATCTTTGTTCGGAGACAGAGAGAGCTCGGGAAAATGTCCGTCACAGTCCACTTGGAACTAACCTATGAAGTTTCGTCGGTGTGGCCATCACATACTCGATTCAATTACAATAACAATCCGAGATCGGTTTGATGTCCTTTTTTTCGCTCCAGGACGTCGTCGTCGTGGTCCAAAACAGGACCGAGCAGCATCTCCCGGTATAATAGTTCTGGTCTAACCTTTTTTTTCCCCACCCCAGACAGCTGTGGCAGCGAGCATTGAGACTGTCCGTGGCGGTGAAGGGGTTGCCGCGTTGTTATCCCGGACGGAACGGGAAAAAGGAAATTATTGTGAATATCGCCAAAAACCGCCAAGTGCTCGCCATCATTCCAGGAACCGGAGATGGTTTTTTTCTTTGCCGTTTCTTCTTTTCTGGGAAAGGATTTTAGCATCTTTCGATGGATTCCGAGAAGTTTTTGATGGGTTCCGAGAAGTTTTTGATGGGTTCCGAAGGTTTTGGGGAAAATATTGCTTTCAACTTTTAGATACGGCCTTCAAAAAGTGATGGTTAAGCTTTTTTTCGGATCTCAAAGGCGTTATTCAGCTTTGATACGGCCCTCATAGAAGTTATTCAGCTTTGATACGGCCCTCAGAAAAGGTATTCAGCTTTGATACGGCCCTCATAGAAGTTATTCAGCTTTGATACGGCCCTCAGAAAAGGTATTCAGCTTTGATACGGCCCTCATAGAAGTTATTCAGCTTTGATACGGATCCCGAAAATGCCATTCAGCTTCCGTAAGGCTCTGGCGGGAAAAATTATTCACCTTTTTACGGACGGACCTTGAAGAAATGATTCAAATTCTCTATACCAGCGGTTCTCAACCGGTGCTCCGCGGAGCCCTGAGTGCTCCGTGTGAACTCCCAGGGGCTCCGCGGCCGCTCGAGGAAAACAAAAAAGCCATTCAAATAAAAAAAACTAATTATTAATATTTTTGAATGATAAAAATAAGTCAGTAAATTTGATGAATAAATAAAAAATAGGCCTACGGGGATCGGCCGTAGAAATTATACACCGGAAAGGGCTCCGTGGGTCAAAAAAGTTGAGAACCGCCGCTCAATACGATCCGCCTTTTATACGCGCCCCGAAAGAAATTAGTGTATAGTATTTATGAAGAAATGATTCAACTTTCAGCTTTTATACACCTCTCCTGGAAGGAATTCTATTTTCATTCGGCCTACGGAGAAGTAATTCGGCTTTCTCCGGACTACGAAGAAGTTAGATTTCATTGAGCCTACGAAGTTATCCGGCTTTCTTCGGACTAGAGAAGTTAACCAGCTTTCATTCGGTCTACGGAGAAGTTATCGTGCTTCCCTTCAGCTTACCAAGAAATTAGTCAGCTTTCCTTCGGCCTACGAAGAGGTTAATCAGATTTCATTGAGCCTACGAAGAAGTTATCCGGCTTTCTTCGGCCTACGGAGAAGTTATCCAGCTTTCCTTCGGCCTAAGAAGAAGTTAGATTTCATTGAGCCTACGAAGTTATCCGGCTTTCTTCGGGCTACGAAGAAGTTAGTCAAATTTCATTGAGCTTACGAAGAAGTTATCCGGCTTTTTGGCCTACGGAGAAGTTATCCGGCTTTCTTCGACCTACGGAGAAGTTATCCGGATTTCTTCGACCTACGGAGAAGTACCCAGATTTCCTTCGGCCTACGAAGAAGTTATCCGGCTTTTTGGCCAACGGAGAAGTTATCATAGTACGGCCCTTAAGTCGAAAATTTTGAGCACCAAATGTTTTAAATTTCAGGACATCCCATATTGATACGCGATTAGAATTTCAAACTTTTTCCGTCTCTGTTCGATTTTTCCGCCTCAGTTCCTTCTGTCTAGACATCGCAGGAGACGGATCGATTACGGAGCTCTTTTATATCGATTTGAGGGTACGATGTGTGTGTGTGTGTCAGGGTCGTCTCAATCGCATCATAGGGCCTCGGGCAAAGTGTTATTTCTGAGGCCCCCGATACTAGCGAAGCAATTTAAATACAGTACTTACTCCTGAAAAACGAAGAACCTGATTCCCATTATCTAAGGCAGACAAGGCCCGTAGCCAGAAATTTTGTTCGGAGGTGGGACCACTTGCATTTCGGGGAGGGGGGAGGGGGAATAAAAGTGATTTGGCCATTTTTCCCCTTTTTTCATTCATTTTCTCACATTTCGGGAAGGGACCAGACCCCCAAGCCGCCGCCCCCCCCCCACTGCCTTGACACATGCATCCGGGGCCCTTGCTGCGTGTCTGGTGAAAGAGGGAGGGGGGCGTTGAAGATTACCCTGCGCTAGAAGTGTATGCCGACTTTCTGTTATAGTAGCATGACATCAGTTCATGGCAGGCAGCGCCTAAAACGAGGGCTGCTCAACCTTTTGAAGAGCGTGAGTCACTTCGTTGGTTTTAAAACGTGTCGTGGGCCACATAAGTTATCTGCAAATTTGCCGTGGGAATGCACCGTGGGCCACTTAAGTGATCTGAGAGAGCACTTCCAGTAAATGCGTTGCGGTCCTCAAGTGGTCTGGGAATGTGTCCGGGCCAGTGCCGTCTTAAGGCATGGGCCCACCCGAGGGCACACCTCAAGAGAAAAGGGGCCTCACAAAAATGAGATCTGGTTGAAATTTTCTAGAATTTGCCCGATAGGGCCTCAGAAAAATCACTTGGCCCGGGGGCCCATGATGCTCTTAAGACGGCCCTGGTCCGGGCAACTTAAGGAATCTGCCAATGTGCTCATTCTGAAAAACATTAAGTTTGAGGTCACGGGTTATGTATGGCCTAAACACGTGCGTGTATGAAACTTCTAGATATGCGCTCAGACTGTTAGGTACACACACTCACACTTCCGGCACAGCTCACGGTAGTAAATTTTCCATGGCGATAGACCTGAGTTGTGCTCGGTTTGAAAGAAACAAAGAGCTCATATATCCGTATAAGGACGGAAAGTGATAGAACTGCACCTGAGAGGTGGAATTTCAAAATTAGTTACAAATTTTTTCAACAGGTGAGAACGGCATTCGAGGGAAGATCACGTGACTCGGTGAAAACACACACGATCTCCCGTTATATTTTTATGGCATCCACAGGAATTTAAAACAATAAATGAAAGAGATTATTCCGGAATTAATGAAAGATATAATTATAAAATTAATGGAAGAGATAATTATGAATAGATAATTCCAGAATTAATGAAAGAGATAATTATAAAATTAATGAAAGAGATAATTATAAAATTAATGAAAGATAATTATAAAATTAATAAAAGATAATTATAAAGTTAATGAAAGAGATAATTATAAAGTTAATGAAAGATATAATTCCAGAATTAATGAAAGATATAATTCCAGAATTAATGAAAGAGATAATTATAAAATTAATGAAAGATAGTTATAAAATTAATGAAAGAGATAATTCCAGAATTAATGAAAAAGATAATTATAAAATTAATAAAAGATAATTATAAAATTAATAAAAGATAATTATAAAATTAATGAAAGATAATTATAAAGTTAATGAAAGATAATTATAAAATTAATGAAAGAGATAATTATAAAATTAATGAAAGATGTAATTATGAAAGAGATAATTCCAGAATTAATGAAAGAGATAATTTCAGCATCTTTTTATTCTTCTTTTAAATGGAAATGCTGATTTCGGGACACCGAGTACATGCACGCACGCACGCACACACACACACACACACACACACACACACACACATGCACTTTAGATTTAGATTCTGCAAAAACCAATTTTCCGACGCAGCCATTTCTTCGGAAATAAAACCTCTAAAAACCAAACAAGACCCGGACTCTGTCCCTTGAGGGGTGTAAGTCCTTTACCCTATTCTTGCTGTAGAAGGACGGAAGGACCGAAGCGGGCCGCCACGGGATCGCCTTCCATAGGCTCCCACACGGCCCCCCCCAACCCTCGGTTTCCCTCAGTATTCCCCCCCCTTACTGTATATCCAGCCCTCCCAATGCTTCTCCTACCCTCTGTTGTTCCGGTCCAGTCCCTTGATCCGTGGAGTTGTTCCTCATCGGCCACATGCGCCGGCGACCAGGCTCCAGAATTCCCCACAGGCTGTTTTATTTACAATCAAATTAATAAATGCATACATAAATAACCAAATGTTTGATGCAGGCCGCAGCTCGATTCGAGAGTGGCCCTGAAACGAAGAGCAGAACGTATACTCAAGGCAATATGTGCATCGACAAAAACCTGCAGAAAGCAAAGCATTGCGACATGAGCCTCCGGGGAGAATGATGCAATAGGCGCAGAAGTATGTGCGGTACGAATACAATACAAAAAATGTAGAAACTGTGCAGGGTATATGACGCTGTAGGTTACGGACGTGTTGCGGGATACAAGCACAACAAGTCGATACGTGCAGTAGCAGAACGATATGTGCAAGACAATATGCACAGAGCATGAAAAAAACCACTGTCGCGATAGACCATTGCTGTCTTAAGCATCGGGGGGGGGGGGAACGAAGCGATTTTTCTGAGGGCCCCACCTATATACCTGGTGTGAGGCATATTTACTTTCGGAAATTTTAACCAGAACGAATTTTCACGAGACACCCCCCCCCCCCTGTATTTGAGGCCCTCCGGACCGTGCTTGGGTAGGTCCATAAGTAAACACAGAAGCTCCGTTTACATGTACTGATATTGCGGTAGCATTGGGAGTTCAAGCACCTGTTTGACGACTTTCGTAAGGATAGAAATGGAGAGCAGTCATTAGTGAAAATTCTTGAAGCGGGTTTAAACCCGCTTTTTCTACTTCCCATGGGAACGGGTCTATAGATTAAAATGTGCTTGTGAACATTTACCTGTACGCAAATGAATTAATATGATTTCTACTTTTCATTCTGTAATAAAAATCTCGTGAGGCGCCCTCTACTGACAAAACAATACAAACTATAATTTTTTCCCTCTGCCTAAAAAAAATTGCTTAATAAATCAATTGCAATCGAACATAGTTAATTTATAAATCGGTTTGTCTCTCGAACTTTAGAAATGCTTTTGAATTTATTGGACACCCTGTACCCATCCCATTCCCCCTTAAATCCCATTCCTATTGAAAAAAAAACGACAAATCCAAGAATTGTCGGATTTGGCAAAACGATTTTTCCCCAAATATGGCGGCGAAGGAATTGACGTCACGAGATTGTGTGACGTCACGAAAATCGATTCGGATTCGTCTGTGAGGGAGTAGGCGAAAAGAAAGGGGAGGGGGAAAGAAAAAAAGAAGAATCGTGTGTGTGTTCAGTACTGGCTCGTTCGGACTTTCCGCCGTAATTGTCATCTGCTCTTGAAGACGATGATGCCGATGACGTCACTGGTGGTCAAGACTGTGTTACGTCTGTCATTTTTATCACTCTTAATTTCCTATTAAACTAAAAATTAGATTCCCGATTCAGAATTATTATTAATTCAGGGCCTCCAAATCAAATGAGGGATGCCAGATTATTTCATTGTTTTGTTTCTGAAAGTGTTTTCTGCAACTCAGAATATATTTCATTGATTCTCGAATTACAGTAAAACCCCTTCTTAACGGTCACCCCCCTCAGATGCGGTCACGGACACAATTTCCATCGTTCGTTGCATTGGACCGAAACTCCAGTACGGACACCAATAGTTGAAATTTTAGTTTGAATTATGCTCACTAGATGACAGCCAAGTTTAAATATTCGATCGACTTTTTTATACATTTGGCTACTCTTGAATAGGGTTAGCAGATTCGCAGACTGAGAAAGGAGAACATCTGCGCAAGCAGCCTTAGTGACGTCACTTATCCCAATTTCCCCAATAGATGGCGCCACTATTCCAACCAATAAAATCGGCCCAAGTCGCAAACACAACCTCTAAAAAAACAGATGGTTATTTCAACGGCTATTGGTGAATGCGTGTGGGGAAAAAACCCCACAAAAACACTCATATCAATGAAGAAATTCCCCCCCCCCCAAAAAAAAAATAATTCTGGAAACTTGAAAAGGAGGACACAAAAAAGGCGAATTTTCCGAAACGTAGGAGGACGCTTGAAATTACATCAAAAAAGAGGACAAACATGTCCTCTTAAAGGAGGACGGTTGGTAACCCTACTCTTGAATGAAATTTTGGCTGGAAGTTAGTGAACGTTTGGCACCTGTGATGTCTGTTTAGAATCTGAAATCACGTGTTGCTTATTGTTCTTCTATATTTTACATTATTCCCCGCTGTTTAATATGGCCAGCTCTAGTATAATCGTCACTCTCTATCACTAAGGGAAAAAATCGGTCTCAAATATAGTGGAAAACGTGAAATTGGAGTTCGTGCTCCTGGCAAATGAATTCAATGCATTGATTAAACACATTTTCCTGTAAACGCAATGTCGGAAAATCATTGGATTTAGTCTTTCAGCCTAAAATGCATTTTGAAGGAGTTGAAATTGTAATTTCAATTTCGTATCTATGCAATAATCACGTGCATATTCATGTGTGACTTTGAACCAATGTTTCCCAAAGTGGGCAATATCGCACCCTGGTGGGTGATCGAATGGTCCGGAGAAGACGATAGAAGCTACGGAGACTTAACATATGATCCTACGAGTTCACTTTAGTTGGGGGCGATGAGAGGAAAAAAAAATTACTGATGATGTGGGGGCGATGGAACAAAAAGTCTGGGAAACTGTGCTTTAAAAGCATCTCATATCCAAATAAAGAACCATATATCAGTAACTGTTAATACAAAAAAAAATACAATTAATACAGGAACACACCCTCTGATAATGGTCACCAGAATTAATGAAAGAATAAAATCCCAGAATCGAGATGAAAATCCAGAATTAATGAAAGAAGAAAATCCCAGAATCGAGATGAAAATCCAGAATTAATGAAAGAAGAAAATCCAGAATTAATGAAAGAAGAAAATCCCAGAATCGAGATGAAAATCCAGAATTAATGAAAGAAGAAAATCCCAGAATCGAGATGAAAATCCAGAATTAATGAAAGAAGAAAATCCAGAATTAATGAAAGAAGAAAATCCCAGAATCGAGATGGAAATCCAGAATTAATGAAAGAAGAAAATCCCAGAATCGAGATGAAAATCCAGAATTAATGAAAGAAGAAAATCCCAGAATCGAGATGAAAATCCAGAATTAATGAAAGAAGAAAATCCCAGAATCGAGATGAAAATCCAGAATTAATGAAAGAAGAAAATCCCAGAATCGAGATGAAAATCCAGAAATAATGAAAGAAGAAAATCCAGAATTAATGAAAGAAGAAAATCCCAGAAACGAGATGAAAATCCAGAATTAATGAAAGAAGAAAATCCCAGAATCGAGATGAAAATCCAGAATTAATGAAAGAAGAAAATCCCAGAATCGAGATGAAAATCCAGAATTAATGAAAGAATAAAATCCCAGAATCGAGATGAAAATCCAGAATTAATGAAAGAAGAAAATCCCAGAATCGAGATGAAAATCCAGAATTAATGAAAGAAGAAAATCCCAGAATCGAGATGAAAATCCAGAATTAATGAAAGAAGAAAATCCCAGAATCGAGATGAAAATCCAGAATTAATGAAAGAAGAAAATCCCAGAATCGAGGTGAAAATCCAGAATTAATGAAAGAAGAAAATCCCAGAATCCAGGTGAAGATCCAGAATTAATGAAAGAAGAAAATCCCAGAATCGAGATGAAAATCCAGAATTAATGAAAGAAGAAAATCCCAGAATCGAGATGAAGATCCAGAATTAATGAAAGAAGAAAATCCCAGAATCGAGATGAAGATCCAGAATTAATGAAAGAAGAAAATCCGAGAATCGAGATGAAGATCCAGAATTAATGAAAGAAGAAAATCCCAGAATCGAGATGAAAATCCAGAATTAATGAAAGAAGAAAATCCCAGAATCGAGATGAAAATCCAGAATTAATGAAAGAAGAAAATCCCAGAATCGAGATGAAAATCCAGAATTAATGAAAGAAGAAAATCCCAGAATCGAGATGAAAATCCAGAATTAATGAAAGAAGAAAATCCCAGAATCGAGATGAAAATCCAGAATTAATGAAAGAAGAAAATCCCAGAATCGAGATGAAAATCCAGAATTAATGAAAGAAGAAAATCCCAGAATCGAGATAAAAATCCAGAATTAATGAAAGAAGAAAATCCCGAAATCGAGATGAAAATCCAGAATTAATGAAAGAAGAAAATCCCAGAATCGAGATGAAAATCCAGAATTAATGAAAGAAGAAAATCCCCGAATCGAGATGAAAATCCAGAATTAATGAAAGAAGAAAATCCCAGAATCGAGATGAAAATCCAGAATTAATGAAAGAAGAAAATCCAGAATTAATGAAAGAAGAAAATCCAGAATTAATGAAAGAAGAAAATCCCAGAATCGAGATGAAAATCCCAGAATCGAGATGAAAATCCAGAATTAATGAAAGAAGAAAATCCCCGAATCGAGATGAAAATCCAGAATTAATGAAAGAAGAAAATCCCAGAATCGAGATGAAAATCCAGAATTAATGAAAGAAGAAAATCCAGAATTAATGAAAGAAGAAAATCCCAGAATCGAGATGAAAATCCAGAATTAATGAAAGAAGAAAATCCCAGAATCGAGATGAAAATCCAGAATTAATGAAAGAAGAAAATCCCAGAATCGAGATGAAAATCCAGAATTAATGAAAGAAGAAAATCCCAGAATCGAGATGAAAATCCAGAATTAATGAAAGAAGAAAATCCCAGAATCGAGATGAAAATCCAGAATTAATGAAAGAAGAAAATCCCAGAATCGAGGTGAAAATCCAGAATTAATGAAAGAAGAAAATCCCAGAATCGAGGTGAAGATCCAGAATTAATGAAAGAAGAAAATCCCAGAATCGAGATGAAAATCCAGAATTAATGAAAGAAGAAAATCCCAGAATCGAGATGAACATCCAGAATTAATGAAAGAAGAAAATCCCAGAATCGAGATGAAAATCCAGAATTAATGAAAGAAGAAAATCCGAGAATCGAGATGAAGATCCAGAATTAATGAAAGAAGAAAATCCCAGAATCGAGATGAAAATCCAGAATTAATGAAAGAAGAAAATCCCAGAATCGAGATGAAAATCCAGAATTAATGAAAGAAGAAAATCCCAGAATCGAGATGAAAATCCAGAATTAATGAAAGAAGAAAATCCCAGAATCGAGATGAAAATCCAGAATTAATGAAAGAAGAAAATCCCCGAATCGAGATGAAAATCCAGAATTAATGAAAGAAGAAAATCCCAGAATCGAGATGAAAATCCAGAATTAATGAAAGAAGAAAATCCCAGAATCGAGATAAAAATCCAGAATTAATGAAAGAAGAAAATCCCGAAATCGAGATGAAAATCCAGAATTAATGAAAGAAGAAAATCCCAGAATCGAGATGAAATTCCAGAATTAATGAAAGAAGAAAATCCCCGAATCGAGATGAAAATCCAGAATTAATGAAAGAAGAAAATCCCAGAATCGAGATGAAAATCCAGAATTAATGAAAGAAGAAAATCCCAGAATCGAGATGAAAATCCAGAATTAATGAAAGAAGAAAATCCAGAATTAATGAAAGAAGAAAATCCCAGAATCGAGGTGAAAATCCAGAATTAATGAAAGAAGAAAATCCCAGAATCGAGGTGAAGATCCAGAATTAATGAAAGAAGAAAATCCCAGAATCGAGATGAAAATCCAGAATTAATGAAAGAAGAAAATCCCAGAATCGAGATGAACATCCAGAATTAATGAAAGAAGAAAATCCCAGAATCGAGATGAAGATCCAGAATTAATGAAAGAAGAAAATCTGAGAATCGAGATGAAGATCCAGAATTAATGAAAGAAGAAAATCCCAGAATCGAGATGAAAATCCAGAATTAATGAAAGAAGAAAATCCCAGAATCGAGATGAAAATCCAGAATTAATGAAAGAAGAAAATCCCAGAATCGAGATGAAAATCCAGAATTAATGAAAGAAGAAAATCCCCGAATCGAGATGAAAATCCAGAATTAATGAAAGAAGAAAATCCCAGAATCGAGATGAAAATCCAGAATTAATGGAAGAAGAAAATCCCAGAATCGAGATGAAAATCCACAATTAATGAAAGAAGAAAATCCAGAATTAATGAAAGAAGAAAATCCAGAATTAATGAAAGAAGAAAATCCCAGAATCGAGATGAAAATCCAGAATTAATGAAAGAAGAAAATCCCAGAATCGAGATGAAAATCCAGAATTAATGAAAGAAGAAAATCCCAGAATCGAGGTGAAAATCCAGAATTAATGAAAGAAGAAAATCCCAGAATCGAGATGAAAATCCAGAATTAATGAAAGAAGAAAATCCCAGAATCGAGATGAAAATCCAGAATTAATGAAAGAAGAAAATCCCAGAATCGAGATGAAAATCCAGAATTAATGAAAGAAGAAAATCCCAGAATCGAGGTGAAAATCCAGAATTAATGAAAGAAGAAAATCCCAGAATCGAGGTGAAAATCCAGAATTAATGAAAGAAGAAAATCCCAGAATCGAGGTGAAGATCCAGAATTAATGAAAGAAGAAAATCCCAGAATCGAGATGAAAATCCAGAATTAATGAAAGAAGAAAATCCCAGAATCGAGATGAACATCCAGAATTAATGAAAGAAGAAAATCCCAGAATCGAGATGAAGATCCAGAATTAATGAAAGAAGAAAATCCGAGAATCGAGATGAAGATCCAGAATTAATGAAAGAAGAAAATCCCAGAATCGAGATGAAAATCCAGAATTAATGAAAGAAGAAAATCCCAGAATCGAGATGAAAATCCAGAATTAATGAAAGAAGAAAATCCCAGAATCGAGATGAAAATCCAGAATTAATGAAAGAAGAAAATCCCAGAATCGAGATGAAAACCCAGAATTAATGAAATAAGAAAATCCCCGAATCGAGATGAAAATCCAGAATTAATGAAAGAAGAAAATCCCAGAATCGAGATGAAAATCCAGAATTAATGAAAGAAGAAAATCCCAGAATCGAGATAAAAATCCAGAATTAATGAAAGAAGAAAATCCCGAAATCGAGATGAAAATCCAGAATTAATGAAAGAAGAAAATCCCAGAATCGAGATGAAAATCCAGAATTAATGAAAGAAGAAAATCCCCGAATCGAGATGAAAATCCAGAATTAATGAAAGAAGAAAATCCCAGAATCGAGATGAAAATCCAGAATTAATGAAAGAAGAAAATCCCAGAATCGAGATGAAAATCCAGAATTAATGAAAGAAGAAAATCCAGAATTAATGAAAGAAGAAAATCCCAGAATCGAGATGAAAATCCAGAATTAATGAAAGAAGAAAATCCCAGAATCGAGATGAACATCCAGAATTAATGAAAGAAGAAAATCCCAGAATCGAGATGAAGATCCAGAATTAATGAAAGAAGAAAATCCGAGAATCGAGATGAAGATCCAGAATTAATGAAAGAAGAAAATCCCAGAATCGAGATGAAAATCCAGAATTAATGAAAGAAGAAAATCCCAGAATCGAGATGAAAATCCAGAATTAATGAAAGAAGAAAATCCCCGAATCGAGATGAAAATCCAGAATTAATGAAAGAAGAAAATCCCAGAATCGAGATGAAAATCCAGAATTAATGAAAGAAGAAAATCCCAGAATCGAGATGAAAATCCAGAATTAATGAAAGAAGAAAATCCCAGAATCGAGATGAAAATCCAGAATTAATGAAAGAAGAAAATCCCAGAATCGAGATGAAAATCCAGAATTAATGAAAGAAGAAAATCCCAGAATCGAGATAAAAATCCAGAATTAATGAAAGAAGAAAATCCCGAAATCGAGATGAAAATCCAGAATTAATGAAAGAAGAAAATCCCAGAATCGTGATGAAAATCCAGAATTAATGAAAGAAGAAAATCCCAGAATCGAGATGAAAATCCAGAATTAATGAAAGAAGAAAATCCCAGAATCGAGATGAAAATCCAGAATTAATGAAAGAAGAAAATCCCAGAATCGAGATGAAAATCCAGAATTAATGAAAGAAGAAAATCCCAGAATCGAGGTGAAGATCCAGAATTAATGAAAGAAGAAAATCCCAGAATCGAGGTGAAGATCCAGAATTAATGAAAGAAGAAAATCCCAGAATCGAGATGAAAATCCAGAATTAATGAAAGAAGAAAATCCCAGAATCGAGATGAACATCCAGAATTAATGAAAGAAGAAAATCCCAGAATCGAGATGAAAATCCAGAATTAATGAAAGAAGAAAATCCGAGAATCGAGATGAAGATCCAGAATTAATGAAAGAAGAAAATCCCAGAATCGAGATGAAAATCCAGAATTAATGAAAGAAGAAAATCCCAGAATCGAGATGAAAATCCAGAATTAATGAAAGAAGAAAATCCCAGAATCGAGATGAAAATCCAGAATTAATGAAAGAAGAAAATCCCAGAATCGAGATGAAAATCCAGAATTAATGAAAGAAGAAAATCCCCGAATCGAGATGAAAATCCAGAATTAATGAAAGAAGAAAATCCCAGAATCGAGATGAAAATCCAGAATTAATGAAAGAAGAAAATCCCAGAATCGAGATAAAAATCCAGAATTAATGAAAGAAGAAAATCCGAAATCGAGATGAAAATCCAGAATTAATGAAAGAAGAAAATCCCAGAATCGAGATGAAATTCCAGAATTAATGAAAGAAGAAAATCCCCGAATCGAGATGAAAATCCAGAATTAATGAAAGAAGAAAATCCCAGAATCGAGATGAAAATCCAGAATTAATGAAAGAAGAAAATCCCAGAATCGAGATGAAAATCCAGAATTAATGAAAGAAGAAAATCCAGAATTAATGAAAGAAGAAAATCCCAGAATCGAGGTGAAAATCCAGAATTAATGAAAGAAGAAAATCCCAGAATCGAGGTGAAGATCCAGAATTAATGAAAGAAGAAAATCCCAGAATCGAGATGAAAATCCAGAATTAATGAAAGAAGAAAATCCCAGAATCGAGATGAACATCCAGAATTAATGAAAGAAGAAAATCCCAGAATCGAGATGAAGATCCAGAATTAATGAAAGAAGAAAATCCGAGAATCGAGATGAAGATCCAGAATTAATGAAAGAAGAAAATCCCAGAATCGAGATGAAAATCCAGAATTAATGAAAGAAGAAAATCCCAGAATCGAGATGAAAATCCAGAATTAATGAAAGAAGAAAATCCCCGAATCGAGATGAAAATCCAGAATTAATGAAAGAAGAAAATCCCAGAATCGAGATGAAAATCCACAATTAATGAAAGAAGAAAATCCAGAATTAATGAAAGAAGAAAATCCCAGAATCGAGATGAAAATCCAGAATTAATGAAAGAAGAAAATCCCAGAATCGAGATGAAAATCCAGAATTAATGAAAGAAGAAAATCCCAGAATCGAGATGAAAATCCAGAATTAATGAAAGAATAAAATCCCAGAATCGAGATGAAAATCCAGAATTAATGAAAGAAGAAAATCCCAGAATCGAGATGAAAATCCAGAATTAATGAAAGAAGAAAATCCCAGAATCGAGATGAAAATCCAGAATTAATGAAAGAAGAAAATCCCAGAATCGAGATGAAAATCCAGAATTAATGAAAGAAGAAAATCCCAGAATCGAGGTGAAAATCCAGAATTAATGAAAGAAGAAAATCCCAGAATCCAGGTGAAGATCCAGAATTAATGAAAGAAGAAAATCCCAGAATCGAGATGAAAATCCAGAATTAATGAAAGAAGAAAATCCCAGAATCGAGATGAACATCCAGAATTAATGAAAGAAGAAAATCCCAGAATCGAGATGAAGATCCAGAATTAATGAAAGAAGAAAATCCGAGAATCGAGATGAAGATCCAGAATTAATGAAAGAAGAAAATCCCAGAATCGAGATGAAAATCCAGAATTAATGAAAGAAGAAAATCCCAGAATCGAGATGAAAATCCAGAATTAATGAAAGAAGAAAATCCCAGAATCGAGATGAAAATCCAGAATTAATGAAAGAAGAAAATCCCAGAATCGAGATGAAAATCCAGAATTAATGAAAGAAGAAAATCCCAGAATCGAGATGAAAATCCAGAATTAATGAAAGAAGAAAATCCCAGAATCGAGATAAAAATCCAGAATTAATGAAAGAAGAAAATCCCGAAATCGAGATGAAAATCCAGAATTAATGAAAGAAGAAAATCCCAGAATCGAGATGAAAATCCAGAATTAATGAAAGAAGAAAATCCCCGAATCGAGATGAAAATCCAGAATTAATGAAAGAAGAAAATCCCAGAATCGAGATGAAAATCCAGAATTAATGAAAGAAGAAAATCCAGAATTAATGAAAGAAGAAAATCCAGAATTAATGAAAGAAGAAAATCCCAGAATCGAGATGAAAATCCCAGAATCGAGATGAAAATCCAGAATTAATGAAAGAAGAAAATCCCCGAATCGAGATGAAAATCCAGAATTAATGAAAGAAGAAAATCCCAGAATCGAGATGAAAATCCAGAATTAATGAAAGAAGAAAATCCAGAATTAATGAAAGAAGAAAATCCCAGAATCGAGATGAAAATCCAGAATTAATGAAAGAAGAAAATCCCAGAATCGAGATGAAAATCCAGAATTAATGAAAGAAGAAAATCCCAGAATCGAGATGAAAATCCAGAATTAATGAAAGAAGAAAATCCCAGAATCGAGATGAAAATCCAGAATTAATGAAAGAAGAAAATCCCAGAATCGAGATGAAAATCCAGAATTAATGAAAGAAGAAAATCCCAGAATCGAGGTGAAAATCCAGAATTAATGAAAGAAGAAAACCCCAGAATCGAGGTGAAGATCCAGAATTAATGAAAGAAGAAAATCCCAGAATCGAGATGAAAATCCAGAATTAATGAAAGAAGAAAATCCCAGAATCGAGATGAACATCCAGAATTAATGAAAGAAGAAAATCCCAGAATCGAGATGAAAATCCAGAATTAATGAAAGAAGAAAATCCGAGAATCGAGATGAAGATCCAGAATTAATGAAAGAAGAAAATCCCAGAATCGAGATGAAAATCCAGAATTAATGAAAGAAGAAAATCCCAGAATCGAGATGAAAATCCAGAATTAATGAAAGAAGAAAATCCCAGAATCGAGATGAAAATCCAGAATTAATGAAAGAAGAAAATCCCAGAATCGAGATGAAAATCCAGAATTAATGAAAGAAGAAAATCCCCGAATCGAGATGAAAATCCAGAATTAATGAAAGAAGAAAATCCCAGAATCGAGATGAAAATCCAGAATTAATGAAAGAAGAAAATCCCAGAATCGAGATAAAAATCCAGAATTAATGAAAGAAGAAAATCCCGAAATCGAGATGAAAATCCAGAATTAATGAAAGAAGAAAATCCCAGAATCGAGATGAAAATCCAGAATTAATGAAAGAAGAAAATCCCAGAATCGAGATGAAAATCCAGAATTAATGAAAGAAGAAAATCCCAGAATCGAGATGAAAATCCAGAATTAATGAAAGAAGAAAATCCAGAATTAATGAAAGAAGAAAATCCCAGAATCGAGGTAAAAATCCAGAATTAATGAAAGAAGAAAATCCCAGAATCGAGGTGAAGATCCAGAATTAATGAAAGAAGAAAATCCCAGAATCGAGATGAAAATCCAGAATTAATGAAAGAAGAAAATCCCAGAATCGAGATGAACATCCAGAATTAATGAAAGAAGAAAATCCCAGAATCGAGATGAAGATCCAGAATTAATGAAAGAAGAAAATCCGAGAATCGAGATGAAGATCCAGAATTAATGAAAGAAGAAAATCCCAGAATCGAGATGAAAATCCAGAATTAATGAAAGAAGAAAATCCCAGAATCGAGATGAAAATCCAGAATTAATGAAAGAAGAAAATCCCAGAATCGAGATGAAAATCCAGAATTAATGAAAGAAGAAAATCCAGAATTAATGAAAGAAGAAAATCCCAGAATCGAGATGAAAATCCAGAATTAATGAAAGAAGAAAATCCCAGAATCGAGATGAAAATCCAGAATTAATGAAAGAAGAAAATCCAGAATTAATGAAAGAAGAAAATCCCAGAATCGAGATGGAAATCCAGAATTAATGAAAGAAGAAAATCCCAGAATCGAGATGAAAATCCAGAATTAATGAAAGAAGAAAATCCCAGAATCGAGATGAAAATCCAGAATTAATGAAAGAAGAAAATCCCAGAATCGAGATGAAAATCCAGAATTAATGAAAGAAGAAAATCCCAGAATCGAGATGAAAATCCAGAAATAATGAAAGAAGATAATCCAGAATTAATGAAAGAAGAAAATCCCAGAAACGAGATGAAAATCCAGAATTAATGAAAGAAGAAAATCCCAGAATCGAGATGAAAATCCAGAATTAATGAAAGAAGAAAATCCCAGAATCGAGATGAAAATCCAGAATTAATGAAAGAATAAAATCCCAGAATCGAGATGAAAATCCAGAATTAATGAAAGAAGAAAATCCCAGAATCGAGATGAAAATCCAGAATTAATGAAAGAAGAAAATCCCAGAATCGAGATGAAAATCCAGAATTAATGAAAGAAGAAAATCCCAGAATCGAGATGAAAATCCAGAATTAATGAAAGAAGAAAATCCCAGAATCGAGGTGAAAATCCAGAATTAATGAAAGAAGAAAATCCCAGAATCCAGGTGAAGATCCAGAATTAATGAAAGAAGAAAATCCCAGAATCGAGATGAAAATCCAGAATTAATGAAAGAAGAAAATCCCAGAATCGAGATGAACATCCAGAATTAATGAAAGAAGAAAATCCCAGAATCGAGATGAAGATCCAGAATTAATGAAAGAAGAAAATCCGAGAATCGAGATGAAGATCCAGAATTAATGAAAGAAGAAAATCCCAGAATCGAGATGAAAATCCAGAATTAATGAAAGAAGAAAATCCCAGAATCGAGATGAAAATCCAGAATTAATGAAAGAAGAAAATCCCAGAATCGAGATGAAAATCCAGAATTAATGAAAGAAGAAAATCCCAGAATCGAGATGAAAATCCAGAATTAATGAAAGAAGAAAATCCCCGAATCGAGATGAAAATCCAGAATTAATGAAAGAAGAAAATCCCAGAATCGAGATGAAAATCCAGAATTAATGAAAGAAGAAAATCCCAGAATCGAGATAAAAATCCAGAATTAATGAAAGAAGAAAATCCCGAAATCGAGATGAAAATCCAGAATTAATGAAAGAAGAAAATCCCAGAATCGAGATGAAAATCCAGAATTAATGAAAGAAGAAAATCCCCGAATCGAGATGAAAATCCAGAATTAATGAAAGAAGAAAATCCCAGAATCGAGATGAAAATCCAGAATTAATGAAAGAAGAAAATCCAGAATTAATGAAAGAAGAAAATCCAGAATTAATGAAAGAAGAAAATCCCAGAATCGAGATGAAAATCCCAGAATCGAGATGAAAATCCAGAATTAATGAAAGAAGAAAATCCCCGAATCGAGATGAAAATCCAGAATTAATGAAAGAAGAAAATCCCAGAATCGAGATGAAAATCCAGAATTAATGAAAGAAGAAAATCCAGAATTAATGAAAGAAGAAAATCCCAGAATCGAGATGAAAATCCAGAATTAATGAAAGAAGAAAATCCCAGAATCGAGATGAAAATCCAGAATTAATGAAAGAAGAAAATCCCAGAATCGAGATGAAAATCCAGAATTAATGAAAGAAGAAAATCCCAGAATCGAGATGAAAATCCAGAATTAATGAAAGAAGAAAATCCCAGAATCGAGATGAAAATCCAGAATTAATGAAAGAAGAAAATCCCAGAATCGAGATGAAAATCCAGAATTAATGAAAGAAGAAAATCCCAGAATCGAGGTGAAAATCCAGAATTAATGAAAGAAGAAAATCCCAGAATCGAGATGAAAATCCAGAATTAATGAAAGAAGAAAATCCGAGAATCGAGATGAAGATCCAGAATTAATGAAAGAAGAAAATCCCAGAATCGAGATGAAAATCCAGAATTAATGAAAGAAGAAAATCCCAGAATCGAGATGAAAATCCAGAATTAATGAAAGAAGAAAATCCCAGAATCGAGATGAAAATCCAGAATTAATGAAAGAAGAAAATCCCAGAATCGAGATGAAAATCCAGAATTAATGAAAGAAGAAAATCCCCGAATCGAGATGAAAATCCAGAATTAATGAAAGAAGAAAATCCCAGAATCGAGATGAAAATCCAGAATTAATGAAAGAAGAAAATCCCAGAATCGAGATAAAAATCCAGAATTAATGAAAGAAGAAAATCCCGAAATCGAGATGAAAATCCAGAATTAATGAAAGAAGAAAATCCCAGAATCGAGATGAAATTCCAGAATTAATGAAAGAAGAAAATCCCCGAATCGAGATGAAAATCCAGAATTAATGAAAGAAGAAAATCCCAGAATCGAGATGAAAATCCAGAATTAATGAAAGAAGAAAATCCCAGAATCGAGATGAAAATCCAGAATTAATGAAAGAAGAAAATCCAGAATTAATGAAAGAAGAAAATCCCAGAATCGAGGTGAAAATCCAGAATTAATGAAAGAAGAAAATCCCAGAATCGAGGTGA
Source organism: Pholcus phalangioides (assembly GCF_987345545.1). Lineage (NCBI taxonomy): Eukaryota > Metazoa > Arthropoda > Arachnida > Araneae > Pholcidae > Pholcus > Pholcus phalangioides. Next base: position 6,341,974 of record NW_028301613.1, on the reverse strand, counting down.
AGATCCAGAATTAATGAAAGAAGAAAATCCCAGAATCGAGATGAAAATCCAGAATTAATGAAAGAAGAAAATCCCAGAATCGAGATGAACATCCAGAATTAATGAAAGAAGAAAATCCCAGAATCGAGATGAAGATCCAGAATTAATGAAAGAAGAAAATCCGAGAATCGAGATGAAGATCCAGAATTAATGAAAGAAGAAAATCCCAGAATCGAGATGAAAATCCAGAATTAATGAAAGAAGAAAATCCCAGAATCGAGATGAAAATCCAGAATTAATGAAAGAAGAAAATCCCAGAATCGAGATGAAAATCCAGAATTAATGAAAGAAGAAAATCCCCGAATCGAGATGAAAATCCAGAATTAATGAAAGAGGAAAATCCCAGAATCGAGATGAAAATCCAGAATTAATGGAAGATGAAAATCCCAGAATCGAGATGAAAATCCACAATTAATGAAAGAAGAAAATCCAGAATTAATGAAAGAAGAAAATCCAGAATTAATGAAAGAAGAAAATCCCAGAATCGAGATGAAAATCCAGAATTAATGAAAGAAGAAAATCCCAGAATCGAGATGAAAATCCAGAATTAATGAAAGAAGAAAATCCCAGAATCGAGGTGAAAATCCAGAATTAATGAAAGAAGAAAATCCCAGCATCGAGATGAAAATCCAGAATTAATGAAAGAAGAAAATCCCAGAATCGAGATGAAAATCCAGAATTAATGAAAGAAGAAAATCCCAGAATCGAGATGAAAATCCAGAATTAATGAAAGAAGAAAATCCCAGAATCGAGGTGAAAATCCAGAATTAATGAAAGAAGAAAATCCCAGAATCGAGGTGAAAATCCAGAATTAATGAAAGAAGAAAATCCCAGAATCGAGGTGAAGATCCAGAATTAATGAAAGAAGAAAATCCCAGAATCGAGATGAAAATCCAGAATTAATGAAAGAAGAAAATCCCAGAATCGAGATGAACATCCAGAATTAATGAAAGAAGAAAATCCCAGAATCGAGATGAAGATCCAGAATTAATGAAAGAAGAAAATCCGAGAATCGAGATGAAGATCCAGAATTAATGAAAGAAGAAAATCCCAGAATCGAGATGAAAATCCAGAATTAATGAAAGAAGAAAATCCCAGAATCGAGATGAAAATCCAGAATTAATGAAAGAAGAAAATCCCAGAATCGAGATGAAAATCCAGAATTTATGAAAGAAGATAATCCCAGAATCGAGATGAAAATCCAGAATTAATGAAATAAGAAAATCCCCGAATCGAGATGAAAATCCAGAATTAATGAAAGAAGAAAATCCCAGAATCGAGATGAAAATCCAGAATTAATGAAAGAAGAAAATCCCAGAATCGAGATAAAAATCCAGAATTAATGAAAGAAGAAAATCCCGAAATCGAGATGAAAATCCAGAATTAATGAAAGAAGAAAATCCCAGAATCGAGATGAAAATCCAGAATTAATGAAAGAAGAAAATCCCCGAATCGAGATGAAAATCCAGAATTAATGAAAGAAGAAAATCCCAGAATCGAGATGAAAATCCAGAATTAATGAAAGAAGAAAATCCCAGAATCGAGATGAAAATCCAGAATTAATGAAAGAAGAAAATCCCAGAATCGAGATGAAAATCCAGAATTAATGAAAGAAGAAAATCCCAGAATCGAGATGAACATCCAGAATTAATGAAAGAAGAAAATCCCAGAATCGAGATGAAGATCCAGAATTAATGAAAGAAGAAAATCCGAGAATCGAGATGAAGATCCAGAATTAATGAAAGAAGAAAATCCCAGAATCGAGATGAAAATCCAGAATTAATGAAAGAAGAAAATCCCAGAATCGAGATGAAAATCCAGAATTAATGAAAGAAGAAAATCCCCGAATCGAGATGAAAATCCAGAATTAATGAAAGAAGAAAATCCCAGAATCGAGATGAAAATCCAGAATTAATGAAAGAAGAAAATCCCAGAATCGAGATGAAAATCCAGAATTAATGAAAGAAGAAAATCCCCGAATCGAGATGAAAATCCAGAATTAATGAAAGAAGAAAATCCCAGAATCGAGATAAAAATCCAGAATTAATGAAAGAAGAAAATCCCGAAATCGAGATGAAAATCCAGAATTAATGAAAGAAGAAAATCCCAGAATCGAGATGAAAATCCAGAATTAATGAAAGAAGAAAATCCCAGAATCGAGATGAAAATCCAGAATTAATGAAAGAAGAAAATCCCAGAATCGAGATGAAAATCCAGAATTAATGAAAGAAGAAAATCCCAGAATCGAGATGAAAATCCAGAATTAATGAAAGAAGAAAATCCCAGAATCGAGGTGAAAATCCAGAATTAATGAAAGAAGAAAATCCCAGAATCGAGGTGAAGATCCAGAATTAATGAAAGAAGAAAATCCCAGAATCGAGGTGAAGATCCAGAATTAATGAAAGAAGAAAATCCCAGAATCGAGATGAAAATCCAGAATTAATGAAAGAAGAAAATCCCAGAATCGAGATGAACATCCAGAATTAATGAAAGAAGAAAATCCCAGAATCGAGATGAAAATCCAGAATTAATGAAAGAAGAAAATCCGAGAATCGAGATGAAGATCCAGAATTAATGAAAGAAGAAAATCCCAGAATCGAGATGAAAATCCAGAATTAATGAAAGAAGAAAATCCCAGAATCGAGATGAAAATCCAGAATTAATGAAAGAAGAAAATCCCAGAATCGAGATGAAAATCCAGAATTAATGAAAGAAGAAAATCCCAGAATCGAGATGAAAATCCAGAATTAATGAAAGAAGAAAATCCCCGAATCGAGATGAAAATCCAGAATTAATGAAAGAAGAAAATCCCAGAATCGAGATGAAAATCCAGAATTAATGAAAGAAGAAAATCCCAGAATCGAGATAAAAATCCAGAATTAATGAAAGAAGAAAATCCGAAATCGAGATGAAAATCCAGAATTAATGAAAGAAGAAAATCCGAAATCGAGATGAAAATCCAGAATTAATGAAAGAAGAAAATCCCAGAATCGAGATGAAATTCCAAATTAATGAAAGAAGAAAATCCCCGAATCGAGATGAAAATCCAGAATTAATGAAAGAAGAAAATCCCAGAATCGAGATGAAAATCCAGAATTAATGAAAGAAGAAAATCCCAGAATCGAGATGAAAATCCAGAATTAATGAAAGAAGAAAATCCAGAATTAATGAAAGAAGAAAATCCCAGAATCGAGGTGAAAATCCAGAATTAATGAAAGAAGAAAATCCCAGAATCGAGGTGAAGATCCAGAATTAATGAAAGAAGAAAATCCCAGAATCGAGATGAAAATCCAGAATTAATGAAAGAAGAAAATCCCAGAATCGAGATGAAGATCCAGAATTAATGAAAGAAGAAAATCCGAGAATCGAGATGAAGATCCAGAATTAATGAAAGAAGAAAATCCCAGAATCGAGATGAAAATCCAGAATTAATGAAAGAAGAAAATCCCAGAATCGAGATGAAAATCCAGAATTAATGAAAGAAGAAAATCCCAGAATCGAGATGAAAATCCAGAATTAATGAAAGAAGAAAATCCCAGAATCGAGATGAAAATCCAGAATTAATGAAAGAAGAAAATCCCAGAATCGAGATGAAAATCCAGAATTAATGAAAGAAGAAAATCCCAGAATCGAGATGAAAATCCACAATTAATGAAAGAAGAAAATCCAGAATTAATGAAAGAAGAAAATCCAGAATTAATGAAAGAAGAAAATCCCAGAAGCGAGATGAAAATCCAGAATTAATGAAAGAAGAAAATCCGAGAATCGAGATGAAGATCCAGAATTAATGAAAGAAGAAAATCCCAGAATCGAGATGAAAATCCAGAATTAATGAAAGAAGAAAATCCCAGAATCGAGATGAAAATCCAGAATTAATGAAAGAAGAAAATCCCCGAATCGAGATGAAAATCCAGAATTAATGAAAGAAGAAAATCCCAGAATCGAGATGAAAATCCAGAATTAATGAAAGAAGAAAATCCCAGAATCGAGATGAAAATCCAGAATTAATGAAAGAAGAAAATCCCAGAATCGAGATGAAAATCCACAATTAATGAAAGAAGAAAATCCAGAATTAATGAAAGAAGAAAATCCAGAATTAATGAAAGAAGAAAATCCCAGAAGCGAGATGAAAATCCAGAATTAATGAAAGAAGAAAATCCCAGAATCGAGATGAAAATCCAGAATTAATGAAAGAATAAAATCCCAGAATCGAGATGAAAATCCAGAATTAATGAAAGAAGAAAATCCCAGAATCGAGATGAAAATCCAGAATTAATGAAAGAAGAAAATCCCAGAATCGAGATGAAAATCCAGAATTAATGAAAGAAGAAAATCCCAGAATCGAGATGAAAATCCAGAATTAATGAAAGAAGAAAATCCCAGAATCGAGGTGAAAATCCAGAATTAATGAAAGAAGAAAATCCCAGAATCCAGGTGAAGATCCAGAATTAATGAAAGAAGAAAATCCCAGAATCGAGATGAAAATCCAGAATTAATGAAAGAAGAAAATCCCAGAATCGAGATGAACATCCAGAATTAATGAAAGAAGAAAATCCCAGAATCGAGATGAAGATCCAGAATTAATGAAAGAAGAAAATCCGAGAATCGAGATGAAGATCCAGAATTAATGAAAGAAGAAAATCCCAGAATCGAGATGAAAATCCAGAATTAATGAAAGAAGAAAATCCCAGAATCGAGATGAAAATCCAGAATTAATGAAAGAAGAAAATCCCAGAATCGAGATGAAAATCCAGAATTAATGAAAGAAGAAAATCCCAGAATCGAGATGAAAATCCAGAATTAATGAAAGAAGAAAATCCCAGAATCGAGATAAAAATCCAGAATTAATGAAAGAAGAAAATCCCGAAATCGAGATGAAAATCCAGAATTAATGAAAGAAGAAAATCCCAGAATCGAGATGAAAATCCAGAATTAATGAAAGAAGAAAATCCCCGAATCGAGATGAAAATCCAGAATTAATGAAAGAAGAAAATCCCAGAATCGAGATGAAAATCCAGAATTAATGAAAGAAGAAAATCCAGAATTAATGAAAGAAGAAAATCCCAGAATCGAGATGAAAATCCAGAATTAATGAAAGAAGAAAATCCCCGAATCGAGATGAAAATCCAGAATTAATGAAAGAAGAAAATCCCAGAATCGAGATGAAAATCCAGAATTAATGAAAGAAGAAAATCCAGAATTAATGAAAGAAGAAAATCCCAGAATCGAGATGAAAATCCAGAATTAATGAAAGAAGAAAATCCCAGAATCGAGATGAAAATCCAGAATTAATGAAAGAAGAAAATCCCAGAATCGAGATGAAAATCCAGAATTAATGAAAGAAGAAAATCCCAGAATCGAGATGAAAATCCAGAATTAATGAAAGAAGAAAATCCCAGAATCGAGATGAAAATCCAGAATTAATGAAAGAAGAAAATCCCAGAATCGAGATGAAAATCCAGAATTAATGAAAGAAGAAAATCCCAGAATCGAGGTGAAAATCCAGAATTAATGAAAGAAGAAAATCCCAGAATCGAGGTGAAGATCCAGAATTAATGAAAGAAGAAAATCCCAGAATCGAGATGAAAATCCAGAATTAATGAAAGAAGAAAATCCCAGAATCGAGATGAACATCCAGAATTAATGAAAGAAGAAAACCCCAGAATCGAGATGAAAATCCAGAATTAATGAAAGAAGAAAATCCGAGAATCGAGATGAAGATCCAGAATTAATGAAAGAAGAAAATCCCAGAATCGAGATGAAAATCCAGAATTAATGAAAGAAGAAAATCCCAGAATCGAGATGAAAATCCAGAATTAATGAAAGAAGAAAATCCCAGAATCGAGATGAAAATCCAGAATTAATGAAAGAAGAAAATCCCAGAATCGAGATGAAAATCCAGAATTAATGAAAGAAGAAAATCCCCGAATCGAGATGAAAATCCAGAATTAATGAAAGAAGAAAATCCCAGAATCGAGATGAAAATCCAGAATTAATGAAAGAAGAAAATCCCAGAATCGAGATAAAAATCCAGAATTAATGAAAGAAGAAAATCCCGAAATCGAGATGAAAATCCAGAATTAATGAAAGAAGAAAATCCCAGAATCGAGATGAAAATCCAGAATTAATGAAAGAAGAAAATCCCAGAATCGAGATGAAAATCCAGAATTAATGAAAGAAGAAAATCCAGAATTAATGAAAGAAGAAAATCCCAGAATCGAGGTGAAAATCCAGAATTAATGAAAGAAGAAAATCCCAGAATCGAGGTGAAGATCCAGAATTAATGAAAGAAGAAAATCCCAGAATCGAGATGAAAATCCAGAATTAATGAAAGAAGAAAATCCGAGAATCGAGATGAACATCCAGAATTAATGAAAGAAGAAAATCCCAGAATCGAGATGAAGATCCAGAATTAATGAAAGAAGAAAATCCGAGAATCGAGATGAAGATCCAGAATTAATGAAAGAAGAAAATCCCAGAATCGAGATGAAAATCCAGAATTAATGAAAGAAGAAAATCCCAGAATCGAGATGAAAATCCAGAATTAATGAAAGAAGAAAATCCCAGAATCGAGATGAAAATCCAGAATTAATGAAAGAAGAAAATCCCCGAATCGAGATGAAAATCCAGAATTAATGAAAGAAGAAAATCCCAGAATCGAGATGAAAATCCAGAATTAATGGAAGAAGAAAATCCCAGAATCGAGATGAAAATCCACAATTAATGAAAGAAGAAAATCCAGAATTAATGAAAGAAGAAAATCCCAGAATCGAGATGAAAATCCAGAATTAATGAAAGAAGAAAATCCCAGAATCGAGATGAAAATCCAGAATTAATGAAAGAAGAAAATCCCAGAATCGAGGTGAAAATCCAGAATTAATGAAAGAAGAAAATCCCAGAATCGAGATGAAAATCCAGAATTAATGAAAGAAGAAAATCCCAGAATCGAGATGAAAATCCAGAATTAATGAAAGAAGAAAATCCCAGAATCGAGATGAAAATCCAGAATTAATGAAAGAAGAAAATCCCAGAATCGAGGTGAAAATCCAGAATTAATGAAAGAAGAAAATCCCAGAATCGAGGTGAAAATCCAGAATTAATGAAAGAAGAAAATCCCAGAATCGAGGTGAAGATCCAGAATTAATGAAAGAAGAAAATCCCAGAATCGAGATGAAAATCCAGAATTAATGAAAGAAGAAAATCCCAGAATCGAGATGAACATCCAGAATTAATGAAAGAAGAAAATCCCAGAATCGAGATGAAGATCCAGAATTAATGAAAGAAGAAAATCCGAGAATCGAGATGAAGATCCAGAATTAATGAAAGAAGAAAATCCCAGAATCGAGATGAAAATCCAGAATTAATGAAAGAAGAAAATCCCAGAATCGAGATGAAAATCCAGAATTAATGAAAGAAGAAAATCCCAGAATCGAGATGAAAATCCAGAATTAATGAAAGAAGAAAATCCCAGAATCGAGATGAAAATCCAGAATTAATGAAATAAGAAAATCCCCGAATCGAGATGAAAATCCAGAATTAATGAAAGAAGAAAATCCCAGAATCGAGATGAAAATCCAGAATTAATGAAAGAAGAAAATCCCAGAATCGAGATAAAAATCCAGAATTAATGAAAGAAGAAAATCCCGAAATCGAGATGAAAATCCAGAATTAATGAAAGAAGAAAATCCCAGAATCGAGATGAAAATCCAGAATTAATGAAAGAAGAAAATCCCCGAATCGAGATGAAAATCCAGAATTAATGAAAGAAGAAAATCCCAGAATCGAGATGAAAATCCAGAATTAATGAAAGAAGAAAATCCCAGAATCGAGATGAAAATCCAGAATTAATGAAAGAAGAAAATCCAGAATTAATGAAAGAAGAAAATCCCAGAATCGAGATGAAAATCCAGAATTAATGAAAGAAGAAAATCCCAGAATCGAGATGAACATCCAGAATTAATGAAAGAAGAAAATCCCAGAATCGAGATGAAGATCCAGAATTAATGAAAGAAGAAAATCCCAGAATCGAGATGAAAATCCAGAATTAATGAAAGAAGAAAATCCCAGAATCGAGATGAAAATCCAGAATTAATGAAAGAAGAAAATCCCCGAATCGAGATGAAAATCCGGAATTAATGAAAGAAGAAAATCCCAGAATCGAGATGAAAATCCAGAATTAATGAAAGAAGAAAATCCCAGAATCGAGATGAAAATCCAGAATTAATGAAAGAAGAAAATCCCCGAATCGAGATGAAAATCCAGAATTAATGAAAGAAGAAAATCCCAGAATCGAGATGAAAATCCAGAATTAATGAAAGAAGAAAATCCCAGAATCGAGATAAAAATCCAGAATTAATGAAAGAAGAAAATCCCGAAATCGAGATGAAAATCCAGAATTAATGAAAGAAGAAAATCCCAGAATCGAGATGAAAATCCAGAATTAATGAAAGAAGAAAATCCCAGAATCGAGATGAAAATCCAGAATTAATGAAAGAAGAAAATCCCAGAATCGAGATGAAAATCCAGAATTAATGAAAGAAGAAAATCCCAGAATCGAGATGAAAATCCAGAATTAATGAAAGAAGAAAATCCCAGAATCGAGGTGAAAATCCAGAATTAATGAAAGAAGAAAATCCCAGAATCGAGGTGAAGATCCAGAATTAATGAAAGAAGAAAATCCCAGAATCGAGATGAAAATCCAGAATTAATGAAAGAAGAAAATCCTAGGATCGAGATGAACATCCAGAATTAATGAAAGAAGAAAATCCCAGAATCGAGATGAAAATCCAGAATTAATGAAAGAAGAAAATCCGAGAATCGAGATGAAGATCCAGAATTAATGAAAGAAGAAAATCCCAGAATCGAGATGAAAATCCAGAATTAATGAAAGAAGAAAATCCCAGAATCGAGATGAAAATCCAGAATTAATGAAAAAAGAAAATCCCAGAATCGAGATGAAAATCCAGAATTAATGAAAGAAGAAAATCCCAGAATCGAGATGAAAATCCAGAATTAATGAAAGAAGAAAATCCCCGAATCGAGATGAAAATCCAGAATTAATGAAAGAAGAAAATCCCAGAATCGAGATGAAAATCCAGAATTAATGAAAGAAGAAAATCCCAGAATCGAGATAAAAATCCAGAATTAATGAAAGAAGAAAATCCCGAAATCGAGATGAAAATCCAGAATTAATGAAAGAAGAAAATCCCAGAATCGAGATGAAATTCCAGAATTAATGAAAGAAGAAAATCCCCGAATCGAGATGAAAATCCAGAATTAATGAAAGAAGAAAATCCCAGAATCGAGATGGAAATCCAGAATTAATGAAAGAAGAAAATCCCAGAATCGAGATGAAAATCCAGAATTAATGAAAGAAGAAAATCCAGAATTAATGAAAGAAGAAAATCCCAGAATCGAGGTGAAAATCCAGAATTAATGAAAGAAGAAAATCCCAGAATCGAGGTGAAGATCCAGAATTAATGAAAGAAGAAAATCCCAGAATCGAGATGAAAATCCAGAATTAATGAAAGAAGAAAATCCCAGAATCGAGATGAACATCCAGAATTAATGAAAGAAGAAAATCCCAGAATCGAGATGAAGATCCAGAATTAATGAAAGAAGAAAATCCGAGAATCGAGATGAAGATCCAGAATTAATGAAAGAAGAAAATCCCAGAATCGAGATGAAAATCCAGAATTAATGAAAGAAGAAAATCCCAGAATCGAGATGAAAATCCAGAATTAATGAAAGAAGAAAATCCCAGAATCGAGATGAAAATCCAGAATTAATGAAAGAAGAAAATCCCCGAATCGAGATGAAAATCCAGAATTAATGAAAGAAGAAAATCCCAGAATCGAGATGAAAATCCAGAATTAATGAAAGAAGAAAATCCCAGAATCGAGATGAAAATCCAGAATTAATGAAAGAAGAAAATCCCAGAATCGAGATGAAAATCCACAATTAATGAAAGAAGAAAATCCAGAATTAATGAAAGAAGAAAATCCAGAATTAATGAAAGAAGAAAATCCCAGAATCGAGATGAAAATCCAGAATTAATGAAAGAAGAAAATCCCAGAATCGAGATGAAAATCCAGAATTAATGAAAGAAGAAAATCCCAGAATCGAGGTGAAAATCCAGAATTAATGAAAGAAGAAAATCCCAGAATCGAGATGAAAATCCAGAATTAATGAAAGAAGAAAATCCCAGAATCGAGATGAAAATCCAGAATTAATGAAAGAAGAAAATCCCAGAATCGAGATGAAAATCCAGAATTAATGAAAGAAGAAAATCCCAGAATCGAGGTGAAAATCCAGAATTAATGAAAGAAGAAAATCCCAGAATCGAGGTGAAAATCCAGAATTAATGAAAGAAGAAAATCCCAGAATCGAGGTGAAAATCCAGAATTAATGAAAGAAGAAAATCCCAGAATCGAGGTGAAGATCCAGAATTAATGAAAGAAGGAAATCCCAGAATCGAGATGAAAATCCAGAATTAATGAAAGAAGAAAATCCCAGAATCGAGATGAACATCCAGAATTAATGAAAGAAGAAAATCCCAGAATCGAGATGAAGATCCAGAATTAATGAAAGAAGAAAATCCGAGAATCGAGATGAAGATCCAGAATTAATGAAAGAAGAAAATCCCAGAATCGAGATGAAAATCCAGAATTAATGAAAGAAGAAAATCCCAGAATCGAGATGAAAATCCAGAATTAATGAAAGAAGAAAATCCCAGAATCGAGATGAAAATCCAGAATTAATGAAAGAAGAAAATCCCAGAATCGAGATGAAAATCCAGAATTAATGAAATAAGAAAATCCCCGAATCGAGATGAAAATCCAGAATTAATGAAAGAAGAAAATCCCAGAATCGAGATGAAAATCCAGAATTAATGAAAGAAGAAAATCCCAGAATCGAGATAAAAATCCAGAATTAATGAAAGAAGAAAATCCCGAAATCGAGATGAAAATCCAGAATTAATGAAAGAAGAAAATCCCAGAATCGAGATGAAAATCCAGAATTAATGAAAGAAGAAAATCCCCGAATCGAGATGAAAATCCAGAATTAATGAAAGAAGAAAATCCCAGAATCGAGATGAAAATCCAGAATTAATGAAAGAAGAAAATCCCAGAATCGAGATGAAAATCCAGAATTAATGAAAGAAGAAAATCCAGAATTAATGAAAGAAGAAAATCCTAGAATCGAGGTGAAAATCCAGAATTAATGAAAGAAGAAAATCCCAGAATCGAGGTGAAGATCCAGAATTAATGAAAGAAGAAAATCCCAGAATCGAGATGAAAATCCAGAATTAATGAAAGAAGAAAATCCCAGAATCGAGATGAACATCCAGAATTAATGAAAGAAGAAAATCCCAGAATCGAGATGAAGGGCCAGAATTAATGAAAGAAGAAAATCCGAGAATCGAGATGAAGATCCAGAATTAATGAAAGAAGAAAATCCCAGAATCGAGATGAAAATCCAGAATTAATGAAAGAAGAAAATCCCAGAATCGAGATGAAAATCCAGAATTAATGAAAGAAGAAAATCCCAGAATCGAGATGAAAATCCAGAATTAATGAAAGAAGAAAATCCCCGAATCGAGATGAAAATCCCCGAATCGAGATGAAAATCCAGAATTAATGAAAGAAGAAAATCCCAGAATCGAGATGAAAATCCAAAATTAATGAAAGAAGAAAATCCCAGAATCGAGATAAAAATCCAGAATTAATGAAAGAAGAAAATCCCGAAATCGAGATGAAAATCCAGAATTAATGAAAGAAGAAAATCCCAGAATCGAGATGAAAATCCAGAATTAATGAAAGAAGAAAATCCCCGAATCGAGATGAAAATCCAGAATTAATGAAAGAAGAAAATCCCAGAATCGAGATGAAAATCCAGAATTAATGAAAGAAGAAAATCCCAGAATCGAGATGAAAATCCAGAATTAATGAAAGAAGAAAATCCAGAATTAATGAAAGAAGAAAATCCAGAATTAATGAAAGAAGAAAATCCCAGAATCGAGATAAAAATCCCAGAATCGAGATGAAAATCCAGAATTAATGAAAAAAGAAAATCCAGAATTAATGAAAGAAGAAAATCCCCGAATCGAGATGAAAATCCAGAATTAATGAAAGAAGAAAATCCCAGAATCGAGATGAAAATCCAGAATTAATGAAAGAAAAAAATCCCAGAATCGAGATGAAAATCCAGAATTAATGAAAGAAGAAAATCCCAGAATCGAGATGAAAATCCAGAATTAATGAAAGAAGAAAATCCCCGAATCGAGATGAAAATCCAGAATTAATGAAAGAAGAAAATCCCAGAATCGAGATGAAAATCCAGAATTAATGAAAGAAGAAAATCCCAGAATCGAGATGAAAATCCAGAATTAATGAAAGAAGAAAATCCCGAAATCGAGATGAAAATCCAGAATTAATGAAAGAAGAAAATCCCCGAATCGAGATGAAAATCCAGAATTAATGAAAGAAGAAAATCCCAGAATCGAGATAAAAATCCAGAATTAATGAAAGAAGAAAATCCCGAAATCGAGATGAAAATCCAGAATTAATGAAAGAAGAAAATCCCAGAATCGAGATGAAAATCCAGAATTAATGAAAGAAGAAAATCCCCGAATCGAGATGAAAATCCAGAATTAATGAAAGAAGAAAATCCCAGAATCGAGATGAAAATCCAGAATTAATGAAAGAAGAAAATCCCAGAATCGAGATGAAAATCCAGAATTAATGAAAGAAGAAAATCCAGAATTAATGAAAGAAGAAAATCCAGAATTAATGAAAGAAGAAAATCCCAGAATCGAGATAAAAATCCCAGAATCGAGATGAAAATCCAGAATTAATGAAAAAAGAAAATCCAGAATTAATGAAAGAAGAAAATCCCCGAATCGAGATGAAAATCCAGAATTAATGAAAGAAGAAAATCCCAGAATCGAGATGAAAATCCAGAATTAATGAAAGAAAAAAATCCCAGAATCGAGATGAAAATCCAGAATTAATGAAAGAAGAAAATCCCAGAATCGAGATGAAAATCCAGAATTAATGAAAGAAGAAAATCCCCGAATCGAGATGAAAATCCAGAATTAATGAAAGAAGAAAATCCCAGAATCGAGATGAAAATCCAGAATTAATGAAAGAAGAAAATCCCAGAATCGAGATGAAAATCCAGAATTAATGAAAGAAGAAAATCCCGAAATCGAGATGAAAATCCAGAATTAATGAAAGAAGAAAATCCCCGAATCGAGATGAAAATCCAGAATTAATGAAAGAAGAAAATCCCAGAATCGAGATGAAAATCCAGAATTAATGAAAGAAGAAAATCCCAGAATCGAGATAAAAATCCAGAATTAATGAAAGAAGAAAATCCCGAAATCGAGATGAAAATCCAGAATTAATGAAAGAAGAAAATCCCAGAATCGAGATGAAAATCCACAATTAATGAAAGAAGAAAATCCCCGAATCGAGATGAAAATCCAGAATTAATGAAAGAAGAAAATCCCAGAATCGAGATGAAAATCCAGAATTAATGAAAGCAGAAAATCCCAGAATCGAGATGAAAATCCACAATTAATGAAAGAAGAAAATCCAGAATTAATGAAAGAAGAAAATCCAGAATTAATGAAAGAAGAAAATCCAGAATTAATGAAAGAAGAAAATCCAGAATTAATGAAAGAAGAAAATCCAGAATTAATGAAAGAAGAAAATCCCAGAATCGAGATGAAAATCCAGAATTAATGAAAGAAGAAAATCCCAGAATCGAGGTGAAAATCCAGAATTAATGAAAGAAGAAAATCCCAGAATCGAGGTGAAGATCCAGAATTAATGAAAGAAGAAAATTCTAGAATCGAGATGAAAATCCAGAATTAATGAAAGAAGAAAATCCCAGAATCGAGATGAACATCCAGAATTAATGAAAGAAGAAAATCCCAGAATCGAGATGAAGATCCAGAATTAATGAAAGAAGAAAACCCGAGAATCGAGATGAAGATCCAGAATTAATGAAAGAAGAAAATCCCAGAATCGAGATGAAAATCCAGAATTAATGAAAGAAGAAAATCCCAGAATCGAGATGAAAATCCAGAATTAATGAAAGAAGAAAATCCCAGAATCGAGATGAAAATCCAGAATTAATGAAAGAAGAAAATCCCAGAATCGAGATGAAAATCCAGAATTAATGAAAGAAGAAAATCCCCGAATCGAGATGAAAATCCAGAATTAATGAAAGAAGAAAATCCCAGAATCGAGATGAAAATCCAGAATTAATGAAAGAAGAAAATCCCAGAATCGAGATAAAAATCCAGAATTAATGAAAGAAGAAAATCCCGAAATCGAGATGAAAATCCAGAATTAATGAAAGAAGAAAATCCCGAAATCGAGATGAAAATCCAGAATTAATGAAAGAAGAATATCCCAGAATCGAGATGAAAATCCACAATTAATGAAAGAAGAAAATCCCCGAATCGAGATGAAAATCCAGAATTAATGAAAGAAGAAAATCCCAGAATCGAGATGAAAATCCAGAATTAATGAAAGAAGAAAATCCCAGAATCGAGATGAAAATCCACAATTAATGAAAGAAGAAAATCCATAATTAATGAAAGAAGAAAATCCAGAATTAATGAAAGAAGAAAATCCCAGAATCGAGATGAAAATCCAGAATTAATGAAAGAAGAAAATCCCAGAATCGAGATGAAAATCCAGAATTAATGAAAGAAGAAAATCCCAGAATCGAGGTGAAAATCCAGAATTAATGAAAGAAGAAAATCCCAGAATCGAGGTGAAAATCCAGAATTAATGAAAGAAGAAAATCCCAGAATCGAGGTGAAGATCCAGAATTAATGAAAGAAGAAAATCCCAGAATCGAGATGAAAATCCAGAATTAATGAAAGAAGAAAATCCCAGAATCGAGATGAACATCCAGAATTAATGAAAGAAGAAAATCCCAGAATCGAGATGAAGATCCAGAATTAATGAAAGAAGAAAACCCGAGAATCGAGATGAAGATCCAGAATTAATGAAAGAAGAAAATCCCGGAATCGAGATGAAAATCCAGAATTAATGAAAGAAGAAAATCCCAGAATCGAGATGAAAATCCAGAATTAATGAAAGAAGAGAATCCCAGAATCGAGATGAAAATCCAGAATTAATGAAAGAAGAAAATCCCCGAATCGAGATGAAAATCCAGAATTAATGAAAGAAGAAAATCCCAGAATCGAGATGAAAATCCAGAATTAATGAAAGAAGAAAATCCCAGAATCGAGATAAAAATCCAGAATTAATGAAAAAAGAAAATCCCGAAATCGAGATGAAAATCCAGAATTAATGAAAGAAGAAAATCCCGAAATCGAGATGAAAATCCAGAATTAATGAAAGAAGAATATCCCAGAATCGAGATGAAAATCCACAATTAATGAAAGAAGAAAATCCCCGAATCGAGATGAAAATCCAGAATTAATGAAAGAAGAAAATCCCAGAATCGAGATGAAAATCCAGAATTAATGAAAGAAGAAAATCCAGAATTAATGAAAGAAGAAAATCCCAGAATCGAGATGAAAATCCAGAATTAATGAAAGAAGAAAATCCCCGAATCGAGATGAAAATCCAGAATTAATGAAAGAAGAAAATCCCAGAATCGAGATGAAAATCCAGAATTAATGAAAGAAGAAAATCCCAGAATCGAGATAAAAATCCAGAATTAATGAAAGAAGAAAATCCCGAAATCGAGATGAAAATCCAGAATTAATGAAAGAAGAAAATCCCAGAATCGAGATGAAAATCCAGAATTAATGAAAGAAGAAAATCCCCGAATCGAGATGAAAATCCAGAATTAATGAAAGAAGAAAATCCCAGAATCGAGATGAAAATCCAGAATTAATGAAAGAAGAAAATCCCAGAATCGAGATGAAAATCCAGAATTAATGAAAGAAGAAAATCCAGAATTAATGAAAGAAGAAAATCCCAGAATCGAGATGAAAATCCAGAATTAATGAAAGAAGAAAATCCCAGAATCGAGATGAAAATCCAGAATTAATGAAAGAAGAAAATCCCAGAATCGAGGTGAAAATCCAGAATTAATGAAAGAAGAAAATCCCAGAATCCAGGTGAAGATCCAGAATTAATGAAAGAAGAAAATCCCAGAATCGAGGTGAAGATCCAGAATTAATGAAAGAAGAAAATCCCAGAATCGAGATGAAAATCCAGAATTAATGAAAGAAGAAAATCCCAGAATCGAGATGAACATCCAGAATTAATGAAAGAAGAAAATCCCAGAATCGAGATGAAGATCCAGAATTAATGAAAGAAGAAAATCCGAGAATCGAGATGAAGATCCAGAATTAATGAAAGAAGAAAATCCCAGAATCGAGATGAAAATCCAGAATTAATGAAAGAAGAAAATCCCAGAATCGAGATGAAAATCCAGAATTAATGAAAGAAGAAAATCCCCGAATCGAGATGAAAATCCAGAATTAATGAAAGAAGAAAATCCCAGAATCGAGATGAAAATCCAGAAATAATGAAAGAAGAAAATCCCCGAATCGAGATGAAAATCCAGAATTAATGAAAGAAGAAAATCCCAGAATCGAGATGAAAATCCAGAATTAATGAAAGAAGAAAATCCCAGAATCGAGATAAAAATCCAGAATTAATGAAAGAAGAAAATCCCCGAATCGAGATGAAAATCCAGAATTAATGAAAGAAGAAAATCCCAGAATCGAGATGAAAATCCAGAATTAATGAAAGAAGAAAATCCCCGAATCGAGATGAAAATCCAGAATTAATGAAAGAAGAAAATCCCAGAATCGAGATGAAAATCCAGAATTAATGAAAGAAGAAAATCCCAGAATCGAGATGAAAATCCAGAATTAATGAAAGAAGAAAATCCAGAATTAATGAAAGAAGAAAATCCAGAATTAATGAAAGAAGAAAATCCAGAATTAATGAAAGAAGAAAATCCCAGAATCGAGATAAAAATCCCAGAATCGAGATGAAAATCCAGAATTAATGAAAGAAGAAAATCCAGAATTAATGAAAGAAGAAAATCCCCGAATCGAGATGAAAATTCAGAATTAATGAAAGAAGAAAATCCCAGAATCGAGATGAAAATCCAGAATTAATGAAAGAAAAAAATCCCAGAATCGAGATGAAAATCCAGAATTAATGAAAGAAGAAAATCCCAGAATCGAGATGAAAATCCAGAATTAATGAAAGAAGAAAATCCCCGAATCGAGATGAAAATCCAGAATTAATGAAAGAAGAAAATCCCAGAATCGAGATGAAAATCCAGAATTAATGAAAGAAGAAAATCCCAGAATCGAGATGAAAATCCAGAATTAATGAAAGAAGAAAATCCCGAAATCGAGATGAAAATCCAGAATTAATGAAAGAAGAAAATCCCCGAATCGAGATGAAAATCCAGAATTAATGAAAGAAGAAAATCCCAGAATCGAGATGAAAATCCAGAATTAATGAAAGAAGAAAATCCCAGAATCGAGATAAAAATCCAGAATTAATGAAAGAAGAAAATCCCGAAATCGAGATGAAAATCCAGAATTAATGAAAGAAGAAAATCCCAGAATCGAGATGAAAATCCAGAATTAATGAAAGAAGAAAATCCCCGAATCGAGATGAAAATCCAGAATTAATGAAAGAAGAAAATCCCAGAATCGAGATGAAAATCCAGAATTAATGAAAGAAGAAAATCCCAGAATCGAGATGAAAATCCACAATTAATGAAAGAAGAAAATCCAGAATTAATGAAAGAAGAAAATCCAGAATTAATGAAAGAAGAAAATCCCAGAATCGAGATGAAAATCCAGAATTAATGAAAGAAGAAAATCCCAGAATCGAGATGAAAATCCAGAATTAATGAAAGAAGAAAATCCCAGAATCGAGATGAAAATCCAGAATTAATGAAAGAAGAAAATCCCAGAATCGAGGTGAAAATCCAGAATTAATGAAAGAAGAAAATCCCAGAATCGAGGTGAAGATCCAGAATTAATGAAAGAAGAAAATCCCAGAATCGAGATGAAAATCCAGAATTAATGAAAGAAGAAAATCCCAGAATCGAGATGAAGATCCAGAATTAATGAAAGAAGAAAATCCCAGAATCGAGATGAAGATCCAGAATTAATGAAAGAAGAAAACCCGAGAATCGAGATGAAGATCCAGAATTAATGAAAGAAGAAAATCCCAGAATCGAGATGAAAATCCAGAATTAATGAAAGAAGAAAATCCCAGAATCGAGATGAAAATCCAGAATTAATGAAAGAAGAAAATCCCAGAATCGAGATGAAAATCCAGAATTAATGAAAGAAGAAAATCCCAGAATCGAGATGAAAATCCAGAATTAATGAAAGAAGAAAATCCCCGAATCGAGATGAAAATCCAGAATTAATGAAAGAAGAAAATCCCAGAATCGAGATGAAAATCCAGAATTAATGAAAGAAGAAAATCCCAGAATCGAGATAAAAATCCAGAATTAATGAAAGAAGAAAATCCCGAAATCGAGATGAAAATCCAGAATTAATGAAAGAAGAAAATCCCAGAATCGAGATGAAAATCCAGAATTAATGAAAGAAGAAAATCCCCGAATCGAGATGAAAATCCAGAATTAATGAAAGAGGAAAATCCCAGAATCGAGATGAAAATCCAGAATTAATGAAAGAAGAAAATCCCAGAATCGAGATGAAAATCCAGAATTAATGAAAGAAGAAAATCCAGAATTAATGAAAGAAGAAAATCCCAGAATCGAGATGAAAATCCAGAATTAATGAAAGAAGAAAATCCCAGAATCGAGATGAAAATCCAGAATTAATAAAAGAAGAAAATCCCAGAATCGAGGTGAAAATCCAGAATTAATGAAAGAAGAAAATCCCAGAATCCAGGTGAAGATCCAGAATTAATGAAAGAAGAAAATCCCAGAATCGAGATGAAAATCCAGAATTAATGAAAGAAGAAAATCCCAGAATCGAGATGAACATCCAGAATTAATGAAAGAAGAAAATCCCAGAATCGAGATGAAGATCCAGAATTAATGAAAGAAGAAAATCCGAGAATCGAGATGAAGATCCAGAATTAATGAAAGAAGAAAATCCCAGAATCGAGATGAAAATCCAGAATTAATGAAAGAAGAAAATCCCAGAATCGAGATGAAAATCCAGAATTAATGAAAGAAGAAAATCCCAGAATCGAGATGAAAATCCAGAATTAATGAAAGAAGAAAATCCCAGAATCGAGATGAAAATCCAGAATTAATGAAAGAAGAAAATCCCAGAATCGAGATAAAAATCCAGAATTAATGAAAGAAGAAAATCCCGAAATCGAGATGAAAATCCAGAATTAATGAAAGAAGAAAATCCCAGAATCGAGATGAAAATCCAGAATTAATGAAAGAAGAAAATCCCCGAATCGAGATGAAAATCCAGAATTAATGAAAGAAGAAAATCCCCGAATCGAGATGAAAATCCAGAATTAATGAAAGAAGAAAATCCCCGAATCGAGATGAAAATCCAGAATTAATGAAAGAAGAAAATCCCAGAATCGAGATGAAAATCCAGAATTAATGAAAGAAGAAAATCCCAGAATCGAGATGAAAATCCAGAATTAATGAAAGAAGAAAATCCCAGAATCGAGATGAAAATCCAGAATTAATGAAAGAAGAAAATCCAGAATTAATGAAAGAAGAAAATCCAGAATTAATGAAAGAAGAAAATCCCAGAATCGAGATAAAAATCCCAGAATCGAGATGAAAATCCAGAATTAATGAAAGAAGAAAATCCCCGAATCGAGATGAAAATTCAGAATTAATGAAAGAAGAAAATCCCAGAATCGAGATGAAAATCCAGAATTAATGAAAGAAAAAAATCCCAGAATCGAGATGAAAATCCAGAATTAATGAAAGAAGAAAATCCCAGAATCGAGATGAAAATCCAGAATTAATGAAAGAAGAAAATCCCCGAATCGAGATGAAAATCCAGAATTAATGAAAGAAGAAAATCCCAGAATCGAGATGAAAATCCAGAATTAATGAAAGAAGAAAATCCCAGAATCGAGATGAAAATCCAGAATTAATGAAAGAAGAAAATCCCGAAATCGAGATGAAAATCCAGAATTAATGAAAGAAGAAAATCCCCGAATCGAGATGAAAATCCAGAATTAATGAAAGAAGAAAATCCCAGAATCGAGATGAAAATCCAGAATTAATGAAAGAAGAAAATCCCAGAATCGAGATAAAAATCCAGAATTAATGAAAGAAGAAAATCCCGAAATCGAGATGAAAATCCAGAATTAATGAAAGAAGAAAATCCCAGAATCGAGATGAAAATCCAGAATTAATGAAAGAAGAAAATCCCCGAATCGAGATGAAAATCCAGAATTAATGAAAGAAGAAAATCCCAGAATCGAGATGAAAATCCAGAATTAATGAAAGAAGAAAATCCCAGAATCGAGATGAAAATCCACAATTAATGAAAGAAGAAAATCCAGAATTAATGAAAGAAGAAAATCCAGAATTAATGAAAGAAGAAAATCCCAGAATCGAGATGAAAATCCAGAATTAATGAAAGAAGAAAATCCCAGAATCGAGATGAAAATCCAGAATTAATGAAAGAAGAAAATCCCAGAATCGAGATGAAAATCCAGAATTAATGAAAGAAGAAAATCCCAGAATCGAGATGAAAATCCAGAATTAATGAAAGAAGAAAATCCCAGAATCGAGATGAAAATCCAGAATTAATGAAAGAAGAAAATCCCAGAATCGAGATGAAAATCCAGAATTAATGAAAGAAGAAAATCCCAGAATCGAGATAAAAATCCAGAATTAATGAAAGAAGAAAATCCCAGAATCGAGATGAAAATCCAGAATTAATGAAAGAAGAAAATCCCAGAATCGAGATAAAAATCCAGAATTAATGAAAGAAGAAAATCCCGAAATCGAGATGAAAATCCAGAATTAATGAAAGAAGAAAATCCCAGAATCGAGATGAAAATCCAGAATTAATGAAAGAAGAAAATCCCCGAATCGAGATGAAAATCCAGAATTAATGAAAGAAGAAAATCCCAGAATCGAGATGAAAATCCAGAATTAATGAAAGAAGAAAATCCCAGAATCGAGATGAAAATCCAGAATTAATGAAAGAAGAAAATCCAGAATTAATGAAAGAAGAAAATCCAGAATTAATGAAAGAAGAAAATCCCAGAATCGAGATAAAAATCCCAGAATCGAGATGAAAATCCAGAATTAATGAAAGAAGAAAATCCAGAATTAATGAAAGAAGAAAATCCCCGAATCGAGATGAAAATTCAGAATTAATGAAAGAAGAAAATCCCAGAATCGAGATGAAAATCCAGAATTAATGAAAGAAAAAAATCCCAGAATCGAGATGAAAATCCAGAATTAATGAAAGAAGAAAATCCCAGAATCGAGATGAAAATCCAGAATTAATGAAAGAAGAAAATCCCCGAATCGAGATGAAAATCCAGAATTAATGAAAGAAGAAAATCCCAGAATCGAGATGAAAATCCAGAATTAATGAAAGAAGAAAATCCCAGAATCGAGATGAAAATCCAGAATTAATGAAAGAAGAAAATCCCGAAATCGAGATGAAAATCCAGAATTAATGAAAGAAGAAAATCCCCGAATCGAGATGAAAATCCAGAATTAATGAAAGAAGAAAATCCCAGAATCGAGATGAAAATCCAGAATTAATGAAAGAAGAAAATCCCAGAATCGAGATAAAAATCCAGAATTAATGAAAGAAGAAAATCCCGAAATCGAGATGAAAATCCAGAATTAATGAAAGAAGAAAATCCCAGAATCGAGATGAAAATCCAGAATTAATGAAAGAAGAAAATCCCCGAATCGAGATGAAAATCCAGAATTAATGAAAGAAGAAAATCCCAGAATCGAGATGAAAATCCAGAATTAATGAAAGAAGAAAATCCCAGAATCGAGATGAAAATCCACAATTAATGAAAGAAGAAAATCCAGAATTAATGAAAGAAGAAAATCCAGAATTAATGAAAGAAGAAAATCCCAGAATCGAGATGAAAATCCAGAATTAATGAAAGAAGAAAATCCCAGAATCGAGATGAAAATCCAGAATTAATGAAAGAAGAAAATCCCAGAATCGAGATGAAAATCCAGAATTAATGAAAGAAGAAAATCCCAGAATCGAGATGAAAATCCAGAATTAATGAAAGAAGAAAATCCAGAATTAATGAAAGAAGAAAATCCAGAATTAATGAAAGAAGAAAATCCCAGAATCGAGATAAAAATCCCAGAATCGAGATGAAAATCCAGAATTAATGAAAGAAGAAAATCCAGAATTAATGAAAGAAGAAAATCCCCGAATCGAGATGAAAATTCAGAATTAATGAAAGAAGAAAATCCCAGAATCGAGATGAAAATCCAGAATTAATGAAAGAAAAAAATCCCAGAATCGAGATGAAAATCCAGAATTAATGAAAGAAGAAAATCCCAGAATCGAGATGAAAATCCAGAATTAATGAAAGAAGAAAATCCCCGAATCGAGATGAAAATCCAGAATTAATGAAAGAAGAAAATCCCAGAATCGAGATGAAAATCCAGAATTAATGAAAGAAGAAAATCCCAGAATCGAGATGAAAATCCAGAATTAATGAAAGAAGAAAATCCCGAAATCGAGATGAAAATCCAGAATTAATGAAAGAAGAAAATCCCCGAATCGAGATGAAAATCCAGAATTAATGAAAGAAGAAAATCCCAGAATCGAGATGAAAATCCAGAATTAATGAAAGAAGAAAATCCCAGAATCGAGATAAAAATCCAGAATTAATGAAAGAAGAAAATCCCGAAATCGAGATGAAAATCCAGAATTAATGAAAGAAGAAAATCCCAGAATCGAGATGAAAATCCAGAATTAATGAAAGAAGAAAATCCCCGAATCGAGATGAAAATCCAGAATTAATGAAAGAAGAAAATCCCAGAATCGAGATGAAAATCCAGAATTAATGAAAGAAGAAAATCCCAGAATCGAGATGAAAATCCACAATTAATGAAAGAAGAAAATCCAGAATTAATGAAAGAAGAAAATCCAGAATTAATGAAAGAAGAAAATCCCAGAATCGAGATGAAAATCCAGAATTAATGAAAGAAGAAAATCCCAGAATCGAGATGAAAATCCAGAATTAATGAAAGAAGAAAATCCCAGAATCGAGATGAAAATCCAGAATTAATGAAAGAAGAAAATCCCAGAATCGAGGTGAAAATCCAGAATTAATGAAAGAAGAAAATCCCAGAATCGAGGTGAAGATCCAGAATTAATGAAAGAAGAAAATCCCAGAATCGAGATGAAAATCCAGAATTAATGAAAGAAGAAAATCCCAGAATCGAGATGAAGATCCAGAATTAATGAAAGAAGAAAATCCCAGAATCGAGATGAAGATCCAGAATTAATGAAAGAAGAAAACCCGAGAATCGAGATGAAGATCCAGAATTAATGAAAGAAGAAAATCCCAGAATCGAGATGAAAATCCAGAATTAATGAAAGAAGAAAATCCCAGAATCGAGATGAAAATCCAGAATTAATGAAAGAAGAAAATCCCAGAATCGAGATGAAAATCCAGAATTAATGAAAGAAGAAAATCCCAGAATCGAGATGAAAATCCAGAATTAATGAAAGAAGAAAATCCCCGAATCGAGATGAAAATCCAGAATTAATGAAAGAAGAAAATCCCAGAATCGAGATGAAAATCCAGAATTAATGAAAGAAGAAAATCCCAGAATCGAGATAAAAATCCAGAATTAATGAAAGAAGAAAATCCCGAAATCGAGATGAAAATCCAGAATTAATGAAAGAAGAAAATCCCAGAATCGAGATGAAAATCCAGAATTAATGAAAGAAGAAAATCCCCGAATCGAGATGAAAATCCAGAATTAATGAAAGAGGAAAATCCCAGAATCGAGATGAAAATCCAGAATTAATGAAAGAAGAAAATCCCAGAATCGAGATGAAAATCCAGAATTAATGAAAGAAGAAAATCCAGAATTAATGAAAGAAGAAAATCCCAGAATCGAGATGAAAATCCAGAATTAATGAAAGAAGAAAATCCCAGAATCGAGATGAAAATCCAGAATTAATAAAAGAAGAAAATCCCAGAATCGAGGTGAAAATCCAGAATTAATGAAAGAAGAAAATCCCAGAATCCAGGTGAAGATCCAGAATTAATGAAAGAAGAAAATCCCAGAATCGAGATGAAAATCCAGAATTAATGAAAGAAGAAAATCCCAGAATCGAGATGAACATCCAGAATTAATGAAAGAAGAAAATCCCAGAATCGAGATGAAGATCCAGAATTAATGAAAGAAGAAAATCCGAGAATCGAGATGAAGATCCAGAATTAATGAAAGAAGAAAATCCCAGAATCGAGATGAAAATCCAGAATTAATGAAAGAAGAAAATCCCAGAATCGAGATGAAAATCCAGAATTAATGAAAGAAGAAAATCCCAGAATCGAGATGAAAATCCAGAATTAATGAAAGAAGAAAATCCCAGAATCGAGATGAAAATCCAGAATTAATGAAAGAAGAAAATCCCAGAATCGAGATGAAAATCCAGAATTAATGAAAGAAGAAAATCCCAGAATCGAGATAAAAATCCAGAATTAATGAAAGAAGAAAATCCCGAAATCGAGATGAAAATCCAGAATTAATGAAAGAAGAAAATCCCAGAATCGAGATGAAAATCCAGAATTAATGAAAGAAGAAAATCCCCGAATCGAGATGAAAATCCAGAATTAATGAAAGAAGAAAATCCCAGAATCGAGATGAAAATCCAGAATTAATGAAAGAAGAAAATCCCCGAATCGAGATGAAAATCCAGAATTAATGAAAGAAGAAAATCCCAGAATCGAGATGAAAATCCAGAATTAATGAAAGAAGAAAATCCCAGAATCGAGATGAAAATCCAGAATTAATGAAAGAAGAAAATCCAGAATTAATGAAAGAAGAAAATCCAGAATTAATGAAAGAAGAAAATCCCAGAATCGAGATAAAAATCCCAGAATCGAGATGAAAATCCAGAATTAATGAAAGAAGAAAATCCAGAATTAATGAAAGAAGAAAATCCCCGAATCGAGATGAAAATTCAGAATTAATGAAAGAAGAAAATCCCAGAATCGATATGAAAATCCAGAATTAATGAAAGAAAAAAATCCCAGAATCGAGATGAAAATCCAGAATTAATGAAAGAAGAAAATCCCAGAATCGAGATGAAAATCCAGAATTAATGAAAGAAGAAAATCCCCGAATCGAGATGAAAATCCAGAATTAATGAAAGAAGAAAATCCCAGAATCGAGATGAAAATCCAGAATTAATGAAAGAAGAAAATCCCAGAATCGAGATGAAAATCCAGAATTAATGAAAGAAGAAAATCCCGAAATCGAGATGAAAATCCAGAATTAATGAAAGAAGAAAATCCCCGAATCGAGATGAAAATCCAGAATTAATGAAAGAAGAAAATCCCAGAATCGAGATGAAAATCCAGAATTAATGAAAGAAGAAAATCCCAGAATCGAGATAAAAATCCAGAATTAATGAAAGAAGAAAATCCCGAAATCGAGATGAAAATCCAGAATTAATGAAAGAAGAAAATCCCAGAATCGAGATGAAAATCCAGAATTAATGAAAGAAGAAAATCCCCGAATCGAGATGAAAATCCAGAATTAATGAAAGAAGAAAATCCCAGAATCGAGATGAAAATCCAGAATTAATGAAAGAAGAAAATCCCAGAATCGAGATGAAAATCCACAATTAATGAAAGAAGAAAATCCAGAATTAATGAAAGAAGAAAATCCAGAATTAATGAAAGAAGAAAATCCCAGAATCGAGATGAAAATCCAGAATTAATGAAAGAAGAAAATCCCAGAATCGAGATGAAAATCCAGAATTAATGAAAGAAGAAAATCCCAGAATCGAGATGAAAATCCAGTATTAATGAAAGAAGAAAATCCCAGAATCGAGGTGAAAATCCAGAATTAATGAAAGAAGAAAATCCCAGAATCGAGGTGAAGATCCAGAATTAATGAAAGAAGAAAATCCCAGAATCGAGATGAAAATCCAGAATTAATGAAAGAAGAAAATCCCAGAATCGAGATGAAGATCCAGAATTAATGAAAGAAGAAAATCCCAGAATCGAGATGAACATCCAGAATTAATGAAAGAAGAAAATCCCAGAATCGAGATGAAGATCCAGAATTAATGAAAGAAGAAAATCCGAGAATCGAGATGAAGATCCAGAATTAATGAAAGGAGAAAATCCCAGAATCGAGATGAAAATCCAGAATTAATGAAAGAAGAAAATCCCAGAATCGAGATGAAAATCCAGAATTAATGAAAGAAGAAAATCCCAGAATCGAGATGAAAATCCAGAATTAATGAAAGAAGAAAATCCCAGAATCGAGATGAAAATCCAGAATTAATGAAAGAAGAAAATCCCCGAATCGAGATGAAAATCCAGAATTAATGAAAGAAGGAAATCCCAGAATCGAGATGAAAATCCAGAATTAATGAAAGAAGAAAATCCCAGAATCGAGATAAAAATCCAGAATTAATGAAAGAAGAAAATCCCGAAATCGAGATGAAAATCCAGAATTAATGAAAGAAGAAAATCCCAGAATCGAGATGAAAATCCAGAATTAATGAAAGAAGAAAATCCCCGAATCGAGATGAAAATCCAGAATTAATGAAAGAGGAAAATCCCAGAATCGAGATGAAAATCCAGAATTAATGAAAGAAGAAAATCCCAGAATCGAGATGAAAATCCAGAATTAATGAAAGAAGAAAATCCAGAATTAATGAAAGAAGAAAATCCCAGAATCGAGATGAAAATCCAGAATTAATGAAAGAAGAAAATCCCAGAATCGAGATGAAAATCCAGAATTAATAAAAGAAGAAAATCCCAGAATCGAGGTGAAAATCCAGAATTAATGAAAGAAGAAAATCCAGAATTAATGAAAGAAGAAAATCCCAGAATCGAGATGAAAATCCAGAATTAATGAAAGAAGAAAATCCCAGAATCGAGATGAAAATCCAGAATTAATAAAAGAAGAAAATCCCAGAATCGAGGTGAAAATCCAGAATTAATGAAAGAAGAAAATCCCAGAATCCAGGTGAAGATCCAGAATTAATGAAAGAAGAAAATCCCAGAATCGAGATGAAAATCCAGAATTAATGAAAGAAGAAAATCCCAGAATCGAGATGAACATCCAGAATTAATGAAAGAAGAAAATCCCAGAATCGAGATGAAGATCCAGAATTAATGAAAGAAGAAAATCCGAGAATCGAGATGAAGATCCAGAATTAATGAAAGAAGAAAATCCCAGAATCGAGATGAAAATCCAGAATTAATGAAAGAAGAAAATCCCAGAATCGAGATGAAAATCCAGAATTAATGAAAGAAGAAAATCCCAGAATCGAGATGAAAATCCAGAATTAATGAAAGAAGAAAATCCCAGAATCGAGATGAAAATCCAGAATTAATGAAAGAAGAAAATCCCAGAATCGAGATGAAAATCCAGAATTAATGAAAGAAGAAAATCCCAGAATCGAGATAAAAATCCAGAATTAATGAAAGAAGAAAATCCCGAAATCGGGATGAAAATCCAGAATTAATGAAAGAAGAAAATCCCAGAATCGAGATGAAAATCCAGAATTAATGAAAGAAGAAAATCCCCGAATCGAGATGAAAATCCAGAATTAATGAAAGAAGAAAATCCCAGAATCGAGATGAAAATCCAGAATTAATGAAAGAAGAAAATCCCCGAATCGAGATGAAAATCCAGAATTAATGAAAGAAGAAAATCCCAGAATCGAGATGAAAATCCAGAATTAATGAAAGAAGAAAATCCCAGAATCGAGATGAAAATCCAGAATTAATGAAAGAAGAAAATCCAGAATTAATGAAAGAAGAAAATCCAGAATTAATGAAAGAAGAAAATCCCAGAATCGAGATAAAAATCCCAGAATCGAGATGAAAATCCAGAATTAATGAAAGAAGAAAATCCAGAATTAATGAAAGAAGAAAATCCCCGAATCGAGATGAAAATTCAGAATTAATGAAAGAAGAAAATCCCAGAATCGAGATGAAAATCCAGAATTAATGAAAGAAAAAAATCCCAGAATCGAGATGAAAATCCAGAATTAATGAAAGAAGAAAATCCCAGAATCGAGATGAAAATCCAGAATTAATGAAAGAAGAAAATCCCCGAATCGAGATGAAAATCCAGAATTAATGAAAGAAGAAAATCGCAGAATCGAGATGAAAATCCAGAATTAATGAAAGAAGAAAATCCCAGAATCGAGATGAAAATCCAGAATTAATGAAAGAAGAAAATCCCGAAATCGAGATGAAAATCCAGAATTAATGAAAGAAGAAAATCCCCGAATCGAGATGAAAATCCAGAATTAATGAAAGAAGAAAATCCCAGAATCGAGATGAAAATCCAGAATTAATGAAAGAAGAAAATCCCAGAATCGAGATAAAAATCCAGAATTAATGAAAGAAGAAAATCCCGAAATCGAGATGAAAATCCAGAATTAATGAAAGAAGAAAATCCCAGAATCGAGATGAAAATCCAGAATTAATGAAAGAAGAAAATCCCCGAATCGAGATGAAAATCCAGAATTAATGAAAGAAGAAAATCCCAGAATCGAGATGAAAATCCAGAATTAATGAAAGAAGAAAATCCCAGAATCGAGATGAAAATCCACAATTAATGAAAGAAGAAAATCCAGAATTAATGAAAGAAGAAAATCCAGAATTAATGAAAGAAGAAAATCCCAGAATCGAGATGAAAATCCAGAATTAATGAAAGAAGAAAATCCCAGAATCGAGATGAAAATCCAGAATTAATGAAAGAAGAAAATCCCAGAATCGAGATGAAAATCCAGTATTAATGAAAGAAGAAAATCCCAGAATCGAGGTGAAAATCCAGAATTAATGAAAGAAGAAAATCCCAGAATCGAGGTGAAGATCCAGAATTAATGAAAGAAGAAAATCCCAGAATCGAGATGAAAATCCAGAATTAATGAAAGAAGAAAATCCCAGAATCGAGATGAAGATCCAGAATTAATGAAAGAAGAAAATCCCAGAATCGAGATGAACATCCAGAATTAATGAAAGAAGAAAATCCCAGAATCGAGATGAAGATCCAGAATTAATGAAAGAAGAAAATCCGAGAATCGAGATGAAGATCCAGAATTAATGAAAGAAGAAAATCCCAGAATCAGATGAAAATCCAGAATTAATGAAAGAAGAAAATCCCAGAATCGAGATGAAAATCCAGAATTAATGAAAGAAGAAAATCCCAGAATCGAGATGAAAATCCAGAATTAATGAAAGAAGAAAATCCCAGAATCGAGATGAAAATCCAGAATTAATGAAAGAAGAAAATCCCCGAATCGAGATGAAAATCCAGAATTAATGAAAGAAGAAAATCCCAGAATCGAGATGAAAATCCAGAATTAATGAAAGAAGAAAATCCCAGAATCGAGATAAAAATCCAGAATTAATGAAAGAAGAAAATCCCGAAATCGAGATGAAAATCCAGAATTAATGAAAGAAGAAAATCCCAGAATCGAGATGAAAATCCAGAATTAATGAAAGAAGAAAATCCCCGAATCGAGATGAAAATCCAGAATTAATGAAAGAGGAAAATCCCAGAATCGAGATGAAAATCCAGAATTAATGAAAGAAGAAAATCCCAGAATCGAGATGAAAATCCAGAATTAATGAAAGAAGAAAATCCAGAATTAATGAAAGAAGAAAATCCCAGAATCGAGATGAAAATCCAGAATTAATGAAAGAAGAAAATCCCAGAATCGAGATGAAAATCCAGAATTAATAAAAGAAGAAAATCCCAGAATCGAGGTGAAAATCCAGAATTAATGAAAGAAGAAAATCCCAGAATCCAGGTGAAGATCCAGAATTAATGAAAGAAGAAAATCCCAGAATCGAGATGAAAATCCAGAATTAATGAAAGAAGAAAATCCCAGAATCGAGATGAACATCCAGAATTAATGAAAGAAGAAAATCCCAGAATCGAGATGAAGATCCAGAATTAATGAAAGAAGAAAATCCGAGAATCGAGATGAAGATCCAGAATTAATGAAAGAAGAAAATCCCAGAATCGAGATGAAAATCCAGAATTAATGAAAGAAGAAAATCCCAGAATCGAGATGAAAATCCAGAATTAATGAAAGAAGAAAATCCCAGAATCGAGATGAAAATCCAGAATTAATGAAAGAAGAAAATCCCAGAATCGAGATGAAAATCCAGAATTAATGAAAGAAGAAAATCCCCGAATCGAGATGAAAATCCAGAATTAATGAAAGAAGAAAATCCCAGAATCGAGATGAAAATCCAGAATTAATGAAAGAAGAAAATCCCAGAATCGAGATAAAAATCCAGAATTAATGAAAGAAGAAAATCCCGAAATCGAGATGAAAATCCAGAATTAATGAAAGAAGAAAATCCCAGAATCGAGATGAAAATCCAGAATTAATGAAAGAAGAAAATCCCCGAATCGAGATGAAAATCCAGAATTAATGAAAGAAGAAAATCCCAGAATCGAGATGAAAATCCAGAATTAATGAAAGAAGAAAATCCAGAATTAATGAAAGAAGAAAATCCAGAATTAATGAAAGAAGAAAATCCCAGAATCGAGATGAAAATCCCAGAATCGAGATGAAAATCCAGAATTAATGAAAGAAGAAAATCCCCGAATCGAGATGAAAATCCAGAATTAATTAAAGAAGAAAATCCCAGAATCGAGATGAAAATCCAGAATTAATGAAAGAAGAAAATACAGAATTAATGAAAGAAGAAAATCCCAGAATCGAGATGAAAATCCAGAATTAATGAAAGAAGAAAATCCCAGAATCGAGATGAAAATCCAGAATTAATGAAAGAAGAAAATCCCAGAATCGAGGTGAAAATCCAGAATTAATGAAAGAAGAAAATCCCAGAATCCAGGTGAAGATCCAGAATTAATGAAAGAAGAAAATCCCAGAATCGAGATGAAAATCCAGAATTAATGAAAGAAGAAAATCCCAGAATCGAGATGAACATCCAGAATTAATGAAAGAAGAAAATCCCAGAATCGAGATGAAGATCCAGAATTAATGAAAGAAGAAATCCGAGAATCGAGATGAAGATCCAGAATTAATGAAAGAAGAAAATCCCAGAATCGAGATGAAAATCCAGAATTAATGAAAGAAGAAAATCCCCGAATCGAGATGATAATCCAGAATTAATGAAAGAAGAAAATCCCAGAATCGAGATGAAAATCCAGAATTAATGAAAGAAGAAAATCCCAGAATCGAGATAAAAATCCAGAATTAATGAAAGAAGAATATCCCGAAATCGAGATGAAAATCCAGAATTAATGAAAGAAGAAAATCCCCGAATCGAGATGAAAATCCAGAATTAATGAAAGAAGAAAATCCCAGAATCGAGATGAAAATCCAGAATTAATGAAAGAAGAAAATCCCAGAATCGAGATGAAAATCCAGAATTAATGAAAGAAGAAAATCCAGAATTAATGAAAGAAGAAAATCCAGAATTAATGAAAGAAGAAAATCCCAGAATCGAGATGAAAATCCAGAATTAATGAAAGAAGAAAATCCAGAATTAATGAAAGAAGAAAATCCCCGAATCGAGATGAAAATCCAGAATTAATGAAAGAAGAAAATCCCAGAATCGAGATGAAAATCCAGAATTAATGAAAGAAGAAAATCCCAGAATCGAGATGAAAATCCAGAATTAATGAAAGAAGAAAATCCCAGAATCGAGATGAAAATCCAGAATTAATGAAAGAAGAAAATCCCCGAATCGAGATGAAAATCCAGAATTAATGAAAGAAGAAAATCCCAGAATCGAGATGAAAATCCAGAATTAATGAAAGAAGAAAATCCCAGAATCGAGATGAAAATCCAGAATTAATGAAAGAAGAAAATCCCAGAATCGAGATGAAAATCCAGAATTAATGAAAGAAGAAAATCCCCGAATCGAGATGAAAATCCAGAATTAATGAAAGAAGAAAATCCCAGAATCGAGATGAAAATCCAGAATTAATGAAAGAAGAAAATCCCAGAATCGAGATGAAAATCCAGAATTAATGAAAGAAGAAAATCCCGAAATCGAGATGAAAATCCAGAATTAATGAAAGAAGAAAATCCCAGAATCGAGATGAAAATCCAGAATTAATGAAAGAAGAAAATCCCCGAATCGAGATGAAAATCCAGAATTAATGAAAGAAGAAAATCCCAGAATCGAGATGAAAATCCAGAATTAATGAAAGAAGAAAATCCCAGAATCGAGATGAAAATCCAGAATTAATGAAAGAAGAAAATCCCAGAATCGAGATAAAAATCCAGAATTAATGAAAGAAGAAAATCCCGAAATCGAGATGAAAATCCAGAATTAATGAAAGAAGAAAATCCCAGAATCGAGATGAAAATCCAGAATTAATGAAAGAAGAAAATCCCCGAATCGAGATGAAAATCCAGAATTAATGAAAGAGGAAAATCCCAGAATCGAGATGAAAATCCAGAATTAATGAAAGAAGAAAATCCCAGAATCGAGATGAAAATCCAGAATTAATGAAAGAAGAAAATCCAGAATTAATGAAAGAAGAAAATCCCAGAATCGAGATGAAAATCCAGAATTAATGAAAGAAGAAAATCCCAGAATCGAGATGAAAATCCAGAATTAATAAAAGAAGAAAATCCCAGAATCGAGGTGAAAATCCAGAATTAATGAAAGAAGAAAATCCCAGAATCCAGGTGAAGATCCAGAATTAATGAAAGAAGAAAATCCCAGAATCGAGATGAAAATCCAGAATTAATGAAAGAAGAAAATCCCAGAATCGAGATGAACATCCAGAATTAATGAAAGAAGAAAATCCCAGAATCGAGATGAAGATCCAGAATTAATGAAAGAAGAAAATCCGAGAATCGAGATGAAGATCCAGAATTAATGAAAGAAGAAAATCCCAGAATCGAGATGAAAATCCAGAATTAATGAAAGAAGAAAATCCCAGAATCGAGATGAAAATCCAGAATTAATGAAAGAAGAAAATCCCAGAATCGAGATGAAAATCCAGAATTAATGAAAGAAGAAAATCCCAGAATCGAGATGAAAATCCAGAATTAATGAAAGAAGAAAATCCCCGAATCGAGATGAAAATCCAGAATTAATGAAAGAAGAAAATCCCAGAATCGAGATGAAAATCCAGAATTAATGAAAGAAGAAAATCCCAGAATCGAGATAAAAATCCAGAATTAATGAAAGAAGAAAATCCCGAAATCGAGATGAAAATCCAGAATTAATGAAAGAAGAAAATCCCAGAATCGAGATGAAAATCCAGAATTAATGAAAGAAGAAAATCCCCGAATCGAGATGAAAATCCAGAATTAATGAAAGAAGAAAATCCCAGAATCGAGATGAAAATCCAGAATTAATGAAAGAAGAAAATCCAGAATTAATGAAAGAAGAAAATCCAGAATTAATGAAAGAAGAAAATCCCAGAATCGAGATGAAAATCCCAGAATCGAGATGAAAATCCAGAATTAATGAAAGAAGAAAATCCCCGAATCGAGATGAAAATCCAGAATTAATGAAAGAAGAAAATCCCAGAATCGAGATGAAAATCCAGAATTAATGAAAGAAGAAAATACAGAATTAATGAAAGAAGAAAATCCCAGAATCGAGATGAAAATCCAGAATTAATGAAAGAAGAAAATCCCAGAATCGAGATGAAAATCCAGAATTAATGAAAGAAGAAAATCCCAGAATCGAGGTGAAAATCCAGAATTAATGAAAGAAGAAAATCCCAGAATCCAGGTGAAGATCCAGAATTAATGAAAGAAGAAAATCCCAGAATCGAGATGAAAATCCAGAATTAATGAAAGAAGAAAATCCCAGAATCGAGATGAACATCCAGAATTAATGAAAGAAGAAAATCCCAGAATCGAGATGAAGATCCAGAATTAATGAAAGAAGAAATCCGAGAATCGAGATGAAGATCCAGAATTAATGAAAGAAGAAAATCCCAGAATCGAGATGAAAATCCAGAATTAATGAAAGAAGAAAATCCCCGAATCGAGATGAAAATCCAGAATTAATGAAAGAAGAAAATCCCAGAATCGAGATGAAAATCCAGAATTAATGAAAGAAGAAAATCCCAGAATCGAGATAAAAATCCAGAATTAATGAAAGAAGAATATCCCGAAATCGAGATGAAAATCCAGAATTAATGAAAGAAGAAAATCCCCGAATCGAGATGAAAATCCAGAATTAATGAAAGAAGAAAATCCCAGAATCGAGATGAAAATCCAGAATTAATGAAAGAAGAAAATCCCAGAATCGAGATGAAAATCCAGAATTAATGAAAGAAGAAAATCCAGAATTAATGAAAGAAGAAAATCCAGAATTAATGAAAGAAGAAAATCCCAGAATCGAGATGAAAATCCAGAATTAATGAAAGAAGAAAATCCCCGAATCGAGATGAAAATCCAGAATTAATGAAAGAAGAAAATCCCAGAGTCGAGATGAAAATCCAGAATTAATGAAAGAAGAAAATCCCAGAATCGAGATGAAAATCCAGAATTAATGAAAGAAGAAAATCCCAGAATCGAGATGAAAATCCAGAATTAATGAAAGAAGAAAATCCCCGAATCGAGATGAAAATCCAGAATTAATGAAAGAAGAAAATCCCAGAATCGAGATGAAAATCCAGAATTAATGAAAGAAGAAAATCCCAGAATCGAGATGAAAATCCAGAATTAATGAAAGAAGAAAATCCCAGAATCGAGATGAAAATCCAGAATTAATGAAAAAAGAAAATCCCAGAATCGAGATGAAAATCCAGAATTAATGAAAGAAGAAAATCCCCGAATCGAGATGAAAATCCAGAATTAATGAAAGAAGAAAATCCCAGAATCGAGATGAAAATCCAGAATTAATGAAAGAAGAAAATCCCAGAATCGAGATGAAAATCCAGAATTAATGAAAGAAGAAAATCCCGAAATCGAGATGAAAATCCAGAATTAATGAAAGAAGAAAATCCCAGAATCGAGATGAAAATCCAGAATTAATGAAAGAAGAAAATCCCCGAATCGAGATGAAAATCCAGAATTAATGAAAGAAGAAAATCCCAGAATCGAGATGAAAATCCAGAATTAATGAAAGAAGAAAATCCCAGAATCGAGATGAAAATCCAGAATTAATGAAAGAAGAAAATCCCAGAATCGAGATGAAAATCCAGAATTAATGAAAGAAGAAAATCCAGAATTAATGAAAGAAGAAAATCCCCGAATCGAGATGAAAATCCAGAATTAATGAAAGAAGAAAATCCCAGAATCGAGATGAAAATCCAGAATTAATGAAGGAAGAAAATCCCAGAATCGAGATGAAAATCCAGAATTAATGAAAGAAGAAAATCCAGAATTAATGAAAGAAGAAAATCCCCGAATCGAGATGAAAATCCAGAATTAATGAAAGAAGAAAATCCCAGAATCGAGATGAAAATCCAGAATTAATGAAGGAAGAAAATCCCAGAATCGAGATGAAAATCCAGAATTAATGAAAGAAGAAAATCCCAGAATCGAGAGGAAAATCCAGAATTAATGAAAGAAGAAAATCCCAGAATCGAGATGAAAATCCAGAATTAATGAAAGAAGAAAATCCCAGAATCGAGATGAAAATCCAGAATTCATGGAAAGAAGAAAATCCCAGAATCGAGATGAAAATCCAGAATTCATGGAAAGAAGAAAATCCCAGAATCGAGATGAAAATCCAGAATTCATGGAAAGAAGAAAATCCCAGAATCGAGATGAAAATCCAGAATTCATGGAAAGAAGAAAATCCCAGAATCGAGATGAAAATCCAGAATTCATGGAAAGAAGAAAATCCCAGAATCGAGATGAAAATCCAGAATTCATGGAAAGAAGAAAATCCCAGAATCGAGATGAAAATCCAGAATTCATGGAAAGAAGAAAATCCCAGAATCGAGATGAAAATCCAGAATTCATGGAAAGAAGAAAATCCCAGAATCGAGATGAAAATCCAGAATTCATGGAAAGAAGAAAATCCCAGAATCGAGATGAAAATCCAGAATTCATGGAAAGAAGAAAATCCCAGAATCGAGATGAAAATCCAGAATTCATGGAAAGAAGAAAATCCCAGAATCGAGATGAAAATCCAGAATTCATGGAAAGAAGAAAATCCCAGAATCGAGATGAAAGTCCAGAATTCATGGAAAGAAGAAAATCCCAGAATCGAGATGAAAATCCAGAATTAATGGAAAGAAGAAAATCCCAGAATCGAGAGGAAAATCCAGAATTAATGAAAGAAGAAAATCCCAGAATCGAGATGAAAATCCAGAATTAATGAAAGAAGAAAATCCCAGAATCGAGATGAAAATCCAGAATTCATGGAAAGAAGAAAATCCCAGAATCGAGATGAAAATCCAGAATTCATGGAAAGAAGAAAATCCCAGAATCGAGATGAAAATCCAGAATTCATGGAAAGAAGAAAATCCCAGAATCGAGATGAAAATCCAGAATTCATGGAAAGAAGAAAATCCCAGAATCGAGATGAAAATCCAGAATTCATGGAAAGAAGAAAATCCCAGAATCGAGATGAAAATCCAGAATTCATGGAAAGAAGAAAATCCCAGAATCGAGATGAAAATCCAGAATTCATGGAAAGAAGAAAATCCCAGAATCGAGATGAAAATCCAGAATTCATGGAAAGAAGAAAATCCCAGAATCGAGATGAAAATCCAGAATTCATGGAAAGAAGAAAATCCCAGAATCGAGATGAAAGTCCAGAATTCATGGAAAGAAGAAAATCCCAGAATCGAGATGAAAGTCCAGAATTCATGGAAAGAAGAAAATCCCAGAATCGAGATGAAAATCCAGAATTCATGGAAAGAAGAAAATCCCAGAATCGAGATGAAAATCCAGAATTCATGGAAAGAAGAAAATCCCAGAATCGAGATGAAAATCCAGAATTCATGGAAAGAAGAAAATCCCAGAATCGAGATGAAAGTCCAGAATTCATGGAAAGAAGAAAATCCCAGAATCGAGATGAAAATCCAGAATTCATGGAAAGAAGAAAATCCCAGAATCGAGATGAAAATCCAGAATTCATGGAAAGAAGAAAATCCCAGAATCGAGATGAAAGTCCAGAATTCATGGAAAGAAGAAAATCCCAGAATCGAGATGAAAGTCCAGAATTCATGGAAAGAAGAAAATCCCAGAATCGAGATGAAAATCCAGAATTCATGGAAAGAAGAAAATCCCAGAATTGATGAAAGAAATGATTCCAGAATTCATGGAAGCAATAATTCCAGAATCGATCGAAATTCAGAACTAATAAGGGAGGAAAATCCCAGAATTGATCGAAATTCGAGAATCAAATCAATTGAAGCTTAGACCATGTTTAAGTACGAAAAAAATGTATTTGTTGAATATATGTATATTATTTCACTTCAATTACCGTAAGTGCGGGTCCCCTCCAAAATGCAGGGCCCGGTGCGGCCGTACCTGTCGCACACCCCCCGCCAAGGTGGTTCCGGTGAAGATAGATATTTTGCCAATTAATTGTAATTTTTCTTTCATTAATTTGCACATTGAGCACTTCAGGATGTAATTCTGTGCATTCCATGTGCTCTTTTTTCCTGAACGCCCGACCAGTAAAATAAAATTTAAAAACTCTTGGTTTAATCAGAGCTAGGGTGACCATACGTCCAGTATTTCCCGGGACAGTCCCGACTTTTTTGCAAAAATTGACGTTCCCGCGATCATGCGCCCTTATTTCAAAGTTTGGAAGTCTATTAACCCAACACCTCCTATAACTACATCTAGCTATAGATGGCGTTGACTAACCCCCATTCGGTGCTGTTAGTTTAGTGCTGTCATCTGTTGATTGAAAGACGTTTCTGACATCAATACGCGTTGTTTTATAAACGTAACGATAGATGGCGCGGTTTCATGTCAAATCTGTTTTTATGGCATTTTTCGGCTTTACTTTTAATAAACAGATTGCCACAAGTTTTCCGTCTTAGATTTTTTTCTGGCAGATGGCGCTAAAACTCATTGGTGAGAAAGCTTCTAATTTTAATATGAATATTATCTCTTATAAGCGACCGCCAAACCCTCTTCCGGACTCAATTCATATATACGTATGTACATTAGATTAGTCGACTCCACCTTTGACTCTGGGGGGGGGGGGGGATGATGATATCAATTCATCTCCGCCCATGGCACTCTGGGGGATTCAGGGAGCACCGTGGTGCTCAAGAGCAACGGGTTGAAGATGCCTGTTCTATATGATGATATTGCATTCAATCAATGCTGGTTGCAATGGTTGAAAATTACCTGCATCTATGTTTTTGATTAAATAACAAATTCAAGGAAATTTCGACTAAAAAAAAACCAGAAAAACCGGAACTGTCCTGGAAAATACGGGACGAAATGTGGTACTGCGAGACGTATGGTTATCGAGTAATTTTTTTTTTTTGCGAATCTCCCCTGCAAACGAGTTCTAGATCCTTGCAAAAAAAATTGGCAATGGTGCCAATTACAGCCAAACAATTGTCAAAGGCGAGTATAGTTACTCTTACAGTAAAAAAAAAATTGTCAAAGGCAATTAAAGTTGCCAATTATAACCAAAATCTTGTCAAAAGCAATTGAAGTTGCTAATTATAGCCAAAAAATTGTCAAAGGCAATTAAAGTTGCCAATTATAACCAAAATCTTGTCAAAAGCAATTGAAGTTGCTAATTATAGCCAAAAAATTGTCAAAGGCAATTAAAGTTGCCAATTATAGCCAAAAAATTGTCAAAGGCGAGTAAAGTTACTCTTTCAGTCAAAAAGACAATTAAAGTTGCCAATTATAGCCAAAAAATTGTCAAAGGCGAGTAAAGTTACTCTTACAGTCAAAAAATTGTCAAAGGTGAGTAAAGTTACTCTTTCAGTCAAAAAGACAATTAAAGTTGCCAATCATAGCCAAAAAATTGTCAAAGGCAATTAGAATTGCCAATTATAGCCAAAAATTTTCAAAAGCAATTAAAGTTGTCAATTATAGCCAAAAAATTGTCAAAGGTCTAAGTTGTTAATCACAAACAAAAAAAAATTTTCATATTGGGGGGGGGGGGTTGCTGCTGCAGGTTTCGGGGGTAGGGGGCTACGTCACTCCTGGTGTCACCAAACCAACAGAACAATCAGTTTAATCATGACAAAGGCATATGTCTGTAATAAATATGTATCGGTCATTTTCCTACATTTCGGGGGCGGAAAGCACTCCTGGTCCTCTCTTTGGCCTAGCTGGATGGCCCAGCCTAGGCTGGGATCCTCCAGGAATTTTCAGTAAACTTATAGGATATAAAAGAACGAAAAAAAACAGGTGCCGGGCCTTCGTTCTCGAGCCCTGCCTGTCACCCTTCACATGGGGAGTAGGCCCCCCAATCTTCGATCCAGAGAGTTTTCTAGAACATTCCTATGGAGAAAAATGTATATTACGAACTGTTATTACATTATCGTGATCTCGTCCCCATGTTTTTCCCGTCCCATCATCACCGCACACAACCCTCCCTAATCACAGTGACCCAATTCCACGGGTCGCGTCAGACGTGGCCTTGAACTCACGTGCCCACCACCACCACCATCATCGGCAATAGCAGAAGCATTCCTAGAAGAGGGAGAAATAGGAACAAAAATGGCGTCTCTCTCTCCCATCTTTTGATCGAATCCCGTTATAACGAACTCCAAGAGATCGGATAAATCTCACTTCGTTATGAAGGAATTCCAGGTTTTTGCATAGTTCCTATGTAAACTTATCCGGGGGAATTAAAAATGTGTTCGCGTTAAAACGAGATTTTTTTCAATATAACGGTATTCGTTAAAACGGGATTCGACTGTATTATGGATAGATACATACATCCCCACCATGACTGTGGCACCGCGGTCATCGTCTGCTACAAGGTCCAAAAAAA
The DNA here is from genome assembly GCF_987345545.1 of Pholcus phalangioides. NCBI lineage: Eukaryota > Metazoa > Arthropoda > Arachnida > Araneae > Pholcidae > Pholcus > Pholcus phalangioides. Next base: position 6,301,883 of record NW_028301613.1, on the reverse strand, counting down.
GGGAGTCTAGATTTTTCTTTTCCGAAATGACTGTAAATACTCGGCTGACCATATTTCCTCAAAGAAAAATGCGGGACTATGGGATCCCGAATACGGGAAGATACGCGAGAAATCGGGGTTCCGAACACGGAATCGATACGAGCAATATCCCAAGTATGGCGGAATTGGGACCTTAAATATTGAAAAATACTACAAATTGGTATCCCTAAACTGGGAAATTGCGATCCTAAATACGGAAAAATACGAGATATTTTGAAACAAAGGAAAATTTGAGAGCTTGGTGTCCCAAATACTGGAAACTGGGATCCCAAATAAGAGAAATTGGGGTTCTCAATATTGTTAAATACGAGAAAATGGAATCCCAAATACTGAAAAATGCGAGAAATTTTGAAACACCGGAAAATACTGGAAACTGGAATCCAAATACAAAAAACGTAAGAAATATTGGGATCCCAAATATGATAAATTGGTATTCCGAAATACGGGGTCCTCAATTAAAGGGAGTAACTTTTCCAAGTAAATACGAGAATTTGGGATCGGCAAATTCCTGAAATTGGTATCCCAAATACGGAAAAATTGGGATACCAAATACTGAAAAATGCGGAAAATTTTTGAAGCAAAGAAAAATGAGAGCCAAATACTTGAAATTGGGTCCCCAAATGCGAGAAAGTGAAATCCCGAATCGAGAATTTGGGATCCCAAACGCGGAATAATACGGAAAATTGCCATCGCTATAAGACGATAAAATACAGAACTTGGTATCCTTAGTAAGGAAATCGGCACCCCAATGTAAGGGAAAATGCGAGAGATCGCGGTAATCCTAAATACAGGAAACGGGAAAATGCGAAATATTGGTAACCCCCCCCCCCCCCCCCAAGCACGGGAAAATACGAGAAATCCAAAAATAATATTGCAGAAGTTTTAGCAGCAATAATTGAGATTTTCGAAAATACGGGACATCACCAATTGTCACCAAAAATGATATTAAAAGTAAGCAAACACAGGAAATACTTGCTAAAAGTTGCCAACTCTCCCTCTATTGAAATCACTGCAAAAATTTCGAGTGGGAGCAGAGGATTGAAATGCCATCAAGCATTGCCAAAGCAACATGACCATCCCTTAATAATCGTAATTATTGTCATAATATAACTTTATTTTTTGATTTTCAATAAAGAACAAAACTTCAAGTTGATTGACTTCGTTGAAAATACGGGAAAAACGGGACATATTTACAAAAAAAACTCGAAGTTGCCAAAATTATACGAAAAGTCACCCGCATATACTCCCACTTCAATTAATTTGTCCGCGGCACATTCCCACATCGATTAAGTGCCCCGCGGCACATTCCCGCATCGATTAAGTTGTCCACGGCACATTCCCACATCGATTAAGTTGTCCGCGGCACATTCCCACATCATTTAAGTGCCCCGCGGCACATTCCCACATCATTTAAGTGCCCCGCGGCACATTCCCACTTCAATTAATTGCCCCGCGGCGCATTCCCACATCAATTAAGTTGTCTGTGGCACATTCTTACTTCAATTAAGTTGTCTGCGATACATTCTCATTTCAATGAAGTGGTGCGCGGCACATTTGCAGATCACTTAAGTGAACCACGGGACATTATCACTTCAATTAAGTGGTCCGCAGTACATTCCCACACCAATTAAGTTGCCCGTGGTACATTCCCACTTTAATTAAGTTGTCCGCGGCACATCATCATCAGCCAGATCATTGACGCGCGGCACATTGCAACTTTAGTTAAGTGACCGCGGCACGGTTCTAGATCACTAAAGCAGCCCGCGGCACATTTCCAGATTACTTAAGCAGCCCGTGAAAGGGGAGTTGTTTTCTTTTGTCTTCTGCCCTCGGAGGAGAGGGCCTTGGTATTTTGTTAAGCTCAATAGATGGCCCTCCGCGTTTCATTTCCGGGTGGTTTGCGCTGGTAGCATTCCTGGGGGGGACTCGCACTTTCTCAGGCTTGGCTGAGGGTTGGTCTCTTGTCTGTGGGGGCTGTTCCGGCGTGGATCGCTGATGGGGTGCGAACTGTGGGGAGCCGATGGGGTTGTGGCCCCCACCTCCAGGATTCTTTGGGGGATTGGCTGCTTTCCAGCACACTCCCTATATGTTAGAAGTTCCATAGGAGTAGTAACGTGGGAGTGTGTCTGGTTTTCCAGGTTTCAGGCCCGTGAAAGCACCCTTGCTCTAACTCATAGTTACCCAAACTTTTTGTTTCATCACCCCGCTTCTTCAAAAAAATCGTTTTCTTTTCCAGCCAACCTCCCATAGGATCCTATGTTGCACCCGTAGCTTCTACTGCACCCTCAGACCATTTTATCGCCTCTCTCCCCCCCCACACAATGGGCGATATTGCCCACTTTTTGGGAAACACCGCCCTAACTCCATCATTTATTTTGATCAGTTCTTCTCCTGGCCTGGATTTTTTTTTATAATTGATCGATTTTGTTTTGATTATTGAGACTATTTATTCGGATTATTATTATTGAGGCCACATCTTCCTTCGAAGGTTTTTCATCCGAAAGATATTTTGGGATGATTGAACCGATTCAAATCAAATAGAATCATCATCATCATCATCATCTAGGAAATAATCAAAAATAAAAGGTGACGTTCTCAAGACAGTTGTTGTATTGCTCATTTTTTTTGAGGTAACGTGCTGGTATTAGTTCCGGAGTATTTTCCGCGCGTGAATGATTCACTTAAATCCGCGCCATCTTTCTTTTTTCTGCTGCTTCCTTCTTCAGCAGACGACATAGTTGAACGACTCGGCGGTTCCGTCTCTCTCTCTCGGTTCTTCCGTGAATATGAACAATATGGTTATTATTATTATTATTATAAATTATTATTACTAAGACTGTCCACACTCGATTTGATAACACACACAAAAAAAAAAAAATCACGTGAAAATTGTGATCGCACTAACCTACATCCTGTCGTCCTTGACTCTATAAAACTTGGTATTGTCGGTTATTTTTTAAAAAATCGATGACACCGTGTATTTGTGTGTGTCGTCTGCTTTTATTTTGAAGGAAAATCCATTTTTGATGCATTCTGTGATTCAGGAAACCAAAAATGATGGGTGAGAATCATCTGCGAAATGTCAGAATCAATGATAATTCTGATAATTTGACTTATTCCGAATTTTTGAATGATTTCGAAGTGGAATTAGACCAAATCCATTAAACCCCTGGGGAATTACCGCCATTTTATTGAATTTTCCTTACATTGTAACGAAGTTCTGTGTTTCCTGCGTGAACAGAGTTTCTGCCGCGCAGTAAAAATCACAGTATTTGAAGGATCGGAATTGTTCCTTAAATTTCAGAATGAATGACCCGATTCTAACGATTCAAATCGATTTATTCCGAATTTTTGATTGATTTCGAAGCGGAATGGGACCCAATGCACTACCCTGGGGAATACCATTCCTGAATTTTTCGTGTACTGTTAACACAAAGTTGTTTGCTCCCGCACTTCTCTGCGCCCAGATTTTCTGCCCCGCAGTACCAGATTCACCACGCATGTCATTTGTCATTCGGCGCACGTAACAAAATATTGCAAAATAACGCAGTTGAAAAAAAATACGCTAGATGGCAAATTGGTGAAGGGGTCACAAATAGAATGGCCCCCGTCGTTTTGATGCCTTTTCCTCTCCAATTCTGAAATTGCGTAATAATGGTTTTTAAAAGAACAATGGGTACGGTGACCATACGACCCGTACTGTTCAGGATGTTCCCATATTTTTCTATAATTTTGGCCGCTCTGACATTGCATTCAAGGACTGAAAATCACCCTGATTTCATGCATTCGTATGCCAAACTTGCCGTCAGGGTGCTCTTCCTTTTATGATGGGTACAAACAGTGCCCGCGAGTAGAATAAGGTTGAAGACCTTGCACAACAGTCTAGTAGCCATCCATGGTTCCGTGTAACAGTCTAGTAGTCATTCAGAGTTTCGTGGAATAGTCTTGTAATCATCTAGGGTCAGGGTCGTCCCAAGAGCATCATGCCATCCCCCCCGGACCAAGAGGTTTTTCTGAGGCCCTACCTGGCAAATTCTCGCCACCCCCCCCCCCGTCCCTGTATCCTGTAGCAAGGCTCCCGGGCCTAGGCTGACCATATTTCCTCCAGGAAATTACGGGAAATCACTTGTCACTGTTCAAAATGATGTCAATGAAGCACACAAATAAAATCGTCATTTGTTGCTAATGTCGCAGAGGAAATCGCCTATGATTGTTTAAAATGATGCCAAAGGTAAAAAAAAATTGGCAATTATTGCTAATATCGTCGAAAAATTGCCAAATGTGAGAAATGAAGTGAGTGAAGAGTGAGATTGTGTGTGTGGGGAGCGGGAGGAATCACTCTTCTGTTTTGTTCTGCTGAAATATGCGAAATATAATGCTCTAAATCTTCGACCCGTTGCTCGCGAGCACCACGGTGCTCCCTGAGGTACCTAGAGTTGTCGATACTCGTGTCCGATTTCGTGCTTGCTAGCACTTGATCAACGTTACAATTAAAAAAAAAAACCTTGTAAAAATTGCATTCAAGGATTCCATGCATGCATTCGTATGTTAAACTTGCCGTAAAGGTGCTCTTCTTTTGGTGAAGGGCGCTGGCAGTGCTCGTGACTGGAAAAAAAAGGTTGAAGACCTCTGCTCTAAAACATAGTTTCTCAAACTTTTTGTTCCATCGCCCCCCTTCTTTGGAAATTTTTTCCCTCTCATCGCCCCCAACTCAAGTATGTTAAATCCGTAGGTTCCATCGCCCACCAAGGGAGCGATATTGCCCACTTTGGGAAACACATATGAAAATACTGTATGCCTTAAATTCTGAAAATCATGAAAAACAGATAATCGGGGGGGGGGGGGAATGAAATGCCTTAAAATTACGGAAAATCATAAAAAAATGCTTTATCGCAGTGTTTCCCAACCGCCGGGCCGAGGCCCGGTACTCCGCCGTGACATCATCCACTGATCTGTCGTTTCCTTTCCCCCCATTCATGTTGCGTTAATCATGTGTTCGGCCGGGCCTTCACATTATCAGAAAAATAAATGAAACCGGGCCGCGGGCTGACAACCACTGCTAAAATAGCGAAACATGCAAAAAACGTCATAGTAATCCCCCCCCCCCCGCGAAATGATCTTTCCGCTGCCATCTTGTTTTCCTTTTATGGGTCTGTGTAACATCCGAGAAGCACATTCCAGCCCCATCGCATAATATAATAATAATAAACGGATGGGATTCCTTTTACCCCAAGACACCTTTCGAGGCATGTGTTTACTCACAAAATTGACTTTTTTCAGGGTGAATACGAACCGGGGGGCGAATCGCACGTGCACGAAACCTGCTGAACTTCGCGCAGGCTTCCAGAATAGGTACAGGTCACGACCTGGTTCCCCTCCTCAACTTGCTCAGAAAAAGAGATATTCAAAAGGAAAACCACACACTTCCATTATCAGGTTTGAAGTCATCCGAGATCTCGATACCACCTCGGGGGAACGGGGGGGGGGGGGGGGTTGCCCCTACATCTCTGGAGGGCCGCCCCCACCCCCCTCCCCCGAGCTCTTCGTCTTCCGAAGGGAAGAAGTCACGTGATCAGTTGAAAGAAGCGGGGTGACTCTTGATCTGAATACCAATCGTGCTTGCGGTATGCGTTGTTGCGGCAGGTTTTCGTGCGGCCGATTCTAATAATAGTAATTCAGAAAGTGCCCGAGGGGCCATTGTTTCGGGAGGAGGATCTTCTTCTTCCCACACTTTCTTCATGGTCGAGAAGAAAAATTCGTCTGAATCTTCTTGAATTAGATAGGAATGTGGCCCTTTTGAGAGAATTTCCATCAAAGCCGGTAGAAAAAAGGGAAACAAGTGCAGTGAAAAACTTATCGATAAGTCGTCGTCAGTGAATCTATCGGTGACGGCCCCCCACATTGCCGGGGCTGACAGGGCCCGGGAAAGTTCTCATCATTTTCTTGCTTTTTCACGCTATACATGAACTATAGAAGAGCCCGTGAGAAGTCTGACCGAGGGGGGCCCGCGAAAGATCCCAGCCTAGGGGCCCTACTCCTGGATGTGGGGGCCATGAGCGAGGGTGACGACTTAAACGAAGGGCCAGTCAGTTCTCTTTATAGACTTTGGGAAATTAGAGCCCCGGAAGTTCAGGCGAAATGCCTTTTTTTTTTTATCTAGGGGCCGTTCAAGTATTACATAAGCAAATTTTTGGCCATTTTTGACCCCCCCCCCCCTTGTCAGCAAAAGTCAGCAAAACGCTGACCCCCTCCCCCCTTTGTCAGCAAAATTTCGTCATCAGCTCTGCCCCCTCTGACTCCTAACTCATATTTTCATAAAGGGTGGTTGATCACGTAAGCATTATCCAAACCCCCCCCCCTCCCCCCTTGTCATCAAAAGTCAGCAAATCGGAACCCCCCCCCCCCACCATCGATGATGACGTAATACTTGAACCCCCCCCCCCCCTATTTTCAAAATTTTTTTTGGTGAAAATTCCTTTTTTTTTAAATTTTGCTGCCATAAATGCCAATTTTATCCTAGTTTTAAGTTCGGAATCCGTATTCCGTAAAACTTGGATGCTTTTGAGCATTCGGGAACAAAAGATTTGCTCTTTTTTTTTTTTTTAAATTTCCGAACTCTCTTGTCAGTACTAATTACAGTCGAATCCCGTTATAAGGAACTCCAAGAGACCGGATAAATCGCTTCGTTATAACGATACAAAGGAATTCCCGGTTTTTCCATTGTCCCTATGTGTAATGTTATCTGCGGAGATTAGAAAAATGTTCGTTAAAACGAGATTTTTGGCAGAACAATGGTTTTTGGGCCTCAACAATCACTTTCGGAACGTTTACTTTGGTTAGGGTTTCCAACAATGCGTTTCAGACGTGTATATGCCTTTACAATGGTTTGTCACTTCTTCAATGCTGCCAGTATATTTACAATAGTTTATGCCTTTATAATGGTTTGCCACTTTTTCAATGCTCTCAGCGATGAGGTTTTTTGAATGACGTCATAATCATCATCAGCATCGCTTTGAGGGTCAAGATAAGGGTGATCCTCATAGAAATCAGTGTTAAAATTGCCGATTTTACTGTAGAAATGCGGAAATTTGGTGGGGTTTTCTGTCACATCAATAATTTTAAAAATTGTATAGAATTCTCGATTTTTGAAATGTTGAGTTCGCTTAGAGATATACGAAGCCCAGAGAAAATTAAACATGAAGTAATTAGCCGGGCCCACTTTTGAGTTGGATATTCATGCAATTACATTGGTTTCAACTTTTTATTTACATCTTCTCAAGCATGAAAATTAATGTCTCCGTATTGTCTTTTGATATTTAACTGCATAAATTCATATAGTTTAGGATGTTTTAAAATCAATTATGAGCCCGTAAAAAAGTACATCGAAGAAATTCCACAGTTTAATTAAGCATTTTTGGAAGCAGAAACAGGCAGAGATGGATAACTTGAAGTTCAGGGGGGGGGGGGGGGAGAATCGAAATACTTAGCGCGCCCCTTAAAAAAAGGAGAAAAATACAGGGTGTTTCAAAAAAGAATCACCCGATTTCAAATGTGTATATTACGAAAAATATTAAATACTTATGATTATGATTAAGAGTCGTTAAGAGATTATGAGTCGTGTAATGTAACATTAAAATTTTTTTTTTACAAACCAAATTAAAGGTGCTCAATGTGCCCACCTTGGGATGCACGGCATATGTCTATATACGGTAGTCAAATTCGTCCCAAACGTTTACGAGCATGTTTGCATGTTTCCACTGCTTCCACGGCTGCTGTTATGCGTATCTTGATTTCGGCTAATGTACAAGTAACTGGAAGGGGGAGGCACATAAACGTAGTCTTTTATAAACCCCCACAAGAAGGAATCGCACACTGTGAGGTCCGGCGATCTTGGAGGCCAGTGATGTTTAACTGAATCTCGTCAGGTCCCGTACGGCCGATCCATCGTTTAGGAATGCGGTTGCCCAAACATCCTCGAACGCCCAAGCTCCAGTGTGGTGGTGCCGCCCCGTCCTGCTGGAAAATGAAGTCATCCGAATCTGCTTCTAACTGTGGGAAAAGCCAATCTTGACAAACACTGAAGTGGCGGCCGAAGGAAGAGCGTTAGCGCTACCTGCCGGCAACTGTGTGAAACTCGAGATTTCCCTCTTTCTACCTATACATTATTCGATGAAAACGGATTAAAAGCTGAATAGTTATGATTTTTTTTTTTAAATCGGATGATTCATTTCGAAACGCCCTGTTCATATATTAATTTCAACGTTTCTTTAAATCTAGATTTGTTTCTTTGACGAGTCACGCGGGAAGACGCCATATTGGTTAACGTAGATATGGTTTGCATGTCCCTCAAAGAAAGAGGGAGACATCACGTGATCCAAGAAAAGCCTAATTGAAGAAAACCCGGGCATAGCGCCTGGTGTTATAGCTAGTCATCAGCGAACAATAGACACTTTTTCAAAGATTTTACAAAATTTACCAAGGAGTCGAGCTAAACAACACCTGAGACATTCTGGTAAATGCTAGTAAAAACAAACGAAATATTGAGAACGGGTAAAACTGAATACACACATGGGGTACTGGCAGGGCTGGAACTAGAAGGAGGGGGGGGGGTGGAAAAAATTTAGGGGGGACGGCAGTTTTATGTAGGAACAAGGAACACCATCACAAAATCACATAATTTTTTTTAGGTGTGGGGGCGGCAAAAAATCCTAGTCAAGGCCAGAGCCATCTTAAGGGCATCATGGGCCCCCGGGCTAAATGATTTTTCCGAGGCCCCACCTGGCAAATTCTCGAAAATTTGAACAGGGTTCTCATTTTTGTGAGGCCCCTCTTCTCTTGAGGCCCCCCGGGCCGTGCCGGGTGGATCCACGAGTTAAGACGGCACAGGTTACGGCCCTGACTGGATACATACATTAAAAAATTAAAGAAATTCATGGCAACGGATGAGAGTGCAAATTCAAAAACAATTGTTTACGTGTTGCCTTCAACAAATATATACAGTCGATCCCGCTTATAACGTTCGCGCTTACAACGTTTTTCCCCGCTTAGTACGACTTTAGTTTCGTGGTTCCCAACCACCTCTAACAAATTCTCATTAAGATTTCCCGCTTACAACGTTTTTCCATGACAAATTTTTGAAAAACGTTATAAGGGGCCATTCAAGTACTTCCCCACCCCATTGTCAGCAAAACACTGACACCCCCTCCCCCCCCGTCAGCAAAATTTCGTCAGCAGCTTAGAATATTTCATATCTTCAAAAAGGGGTGGTTGATGACGTAAACAACCTTCAAACCCCCTCCCCCCCCCCCTTGTCATCAAAAGTCAGCAGATCCGAAACCCCACCCTCCTCGATGCTGACGTAATACTTGAATGACCCCTGTAGAAATTTGGAATCAGTAAAATGTTTCTTCAAAAGTCTTTTATGAGGTATGGCCGGTATTTATACTATAAAAGTTTCATAAAAAATTATTTTATAAAACTTGAAACATGCAACCAATAAGCACATCTGTTACATTCGAGCGAACTTAACTGATTCGCCTATTGGTTGCATCCTCCAAGTTTTATAACCGAAAACTTTCATCAAACTTTTATAGTGTAATGCCGGCCTCATATTTTCTCATATTTTCATAAAGGGTGGTTGATGACGTAAGCATTATCCAAACACCCCCTCCTCCACCCTTGTCATCAAAAGTCAGCAAATCGGAAACCCCCCCCCCCCCCGATGATGACGTAATACTTGAACGGCCCCTAATGGCGGTGCTGCACAACGCCCGCCCACATCAGGAATCACTGGTATAAAGCAAAGTTTTGTCAATTATTGCTAGGATCAAACGAAAAGAAACATCACCAATCGTGGGAAAATGAAGCGCACGGATGCAGTTCACAACAACGTCAAAACAACATGCGAGATGAATATTCATATTTTCAGTCTCAATTGCCCTTCAAACTGAAATTAATTAGGGGTCATTCAAATATTACGTCAGCATCGAGGGGGTTTCGGATTTGTTGACTTTTGATGACGGGGAGGGGGAGGGGGGGTTTGAAGGTTGTTTACGTCATCAACCACCCCTTTCTGAAGATATGAAATATTCTAAGCTGCTGACGAAATTTTGCCGACAGGGAGGGGGATGGGGGGGGGTCAAAATGGCTGAAAATCTGGTTACGTAATACTTGAATGGCCCCAAATGAGAACTTGAGCTCCTAACCCACACCCAGTTCACCGTTGTAAAACCGTGTGTATGTGCATTCTGTTCGTTATTTGCGTATCTTTTCTTTGACTCGTGTACGTCAGCGCCACCTATCGGATGTTTTTGGAGTTAATTTGTTTTCTTCCCCCACCCCCATGTCTTAGAAAAATTCCCGTGACCTCTAGCGATGATTGTCATCCACCGAGTAAATCTGATCTGGATCAAATCCAAATTAGATCCAGAGATTATATTTCTCTTAGATTCACCAACGGTGCTGGTGAAATATTGCAAATGTGACCGAAAAGTAAAGTTGAGAGACCACATTGCGGGTTGACTTCAAGTTTGAAAGCGCGTGACTTTCGTTTCAGAGAAGAAAAAGTTCGTAGAGAACAAAAGAAAAAAAGTCAAGAAGAGCCCATGTTTTGCGGAAGTGTCACCAAATTCCCCACGTGCGGATCTGTCACCGAACCGGTTTCTGTTTTTAGCGAGAAAGAAGACATTTCAACCGTTCATCCGTCGGATATATTCGGAATAGCTTTTTTTTTGCACACCGTGGATCAACATTATCTCCGCAACCTTTATCGGCTGATAAAACGATAAAGGCCGGAGGGTAAACGGTCGTAAATACCGTATAACGGTGTGGTTTGATATGGGAAGGGGGGCCCCACGGACAAGAAAAGTGCTTCCGATCATCGTCATCATAATCCTCTCCTTTAAAACGCGTCTCGGTTAAACGCACCGCAGCTTTTATGCTAAGTGCGTAGCCTACCATGTGAAAAAGTTTTTTGTGGCAGTTCCGCTCGGTAAAGCAGAAACTTCACACTGACGTTGCGCGTTCTCTAATAAAGTGATCAATCGTGACATCGTGGGGGAATACGACCATCTCCTCGACTTATAGATTTTTCGAGTTGCGAACCGAAGAATTCGGCGGATCCTAAATTGACTATATTTGGCACGAATGTTTTTGTCGTGGGCCCCTGATTACAGAATTATCCGTATTCCAGTGCCGTCTTAACGCATGGGCCCGTCCGGGCACCTCAAGAGAAGAGGAGACCTAACAAAAAATGAGATCCGGTTGAAATTTTCTAGAATAGTGGTTCTCAACCTTTGGGAGCCCGCGGCCCGGTCATAAACACGATTATGGGAAATAAATGGGGAAGGATTGAAAGATGAATCACTCACACACGGCCCGGTTTGTCTGATGCCGCGGTTGAGAAACACTGTTCTACAATTTACCGAGTAGGTCCCTCTGAAAAACCACTTGGCCCTGCTGGGGGGGGGGGGGCATGATGCTCTTAAGCCGGCCCTGCCGTATTCAAAGGAATTGAAATTAATTTATGGACCATATATTCCCTCGAAATAAGTAATTCATTGCAGGTCTCGATAATTCGAGTTTCCCGGATAATCCGAACTGCAAATAACGGGTTTTCTTTCATTTTGTCGAAATACGAGTAATTTCAGTCTTAAGGGGGGTCCTAACAGGAACTGAAGGAGTCTTTCAGGTGGGAACTTCTCACAGGCTCCCTCTGTAGTAAGTTCGTAGTTTACAAGAAAAGAAAACGTCAGGCCCCTCGAGCCCCTGCCAATCTCCATTAAATAAAGAGGTCATGGGTCTAGGCAGTTGTGTAATGAATTAAGGCAGGGGCGTAGCCAGAAATTTCATTCGGGGGGGGACCAAAGTGATAAAACAATAGATTTGGCCATCTTTTTCCCTTTTTTTGGTCATTTTCCCACATTTCGGGGGGGGGGACCAGACCCAGAAGTCCCCCCCCCCCACCCGCCGCTATGCCCTTGATATTAAGAACAAAACACGTAAGGTAATTCTCTCCCACTAACGTTTTCCATAATTTTTCGGATAATCCGAGTTTTTATTAATCCGACATCACCTCGGAGCCCGTTCACCTCGGATTACCGAGACTCTACCGTTGAAGGAAAATCACTGATTGTCGCCAAAAAAAATTGTGCCACGGTATAAGGCATAGTTTCCCAACTTTTTCTGTCCCACACACATCACCCCCCTTCTTCAAAATTTTTTTTATCCCATCGCCCCCCCCCCCCAATGCAATATCGCCCATAGAATCCTATGTTATATCCCCGGAATATTCCATCGCCCCCCCCCCGGGGCAGAGCCGTTTTCAGAGCATCATGGGGGGCCCCCGGGCCTTTTCTGAGGCCCTACCTGGAAAATTTCAACCGGTTCTCATTTCTGTGAGTGCCCCATTCCCCGGATCGTGCCCGGGTAGGCCCATGCGTTAAGTCGGCACTGCCCCGGGGGCGTTAACGCCCACGTTGGAAATCACTGGTATAAAGCAAAGTTGTCAATTATTGCTAGGATTGCCCTTCAAACTACTTACATTCGTCGGGAATTAGGGGGGGGGCATGGGCGGAGATACGGGGGGGGAGTGCCCCCCCCCCCCCCAGTATCAAAGGTGGAGTCGACTGATCTAATGTATATATGTGTATATGTGAATTGACATCATCATCATCGTGCCCCCCCCAGCAATAATGACCTTGCCCCCCCCCAGACTTCCAAGTCTATGACCGCCTATGGGGGGGGGATCGAAGACTACTGTATACTGTTGAAGGTCTGCCAAGCTCTCTGTGGGTAGAGACTTTCAAACATGGGAGATCGGCGTGGTAGGAAAAACCAAGTTCAGCTGACAACCACTGCGCCTCCTCCAGGCCCGAACCAGGATCCAAGCGATTTCATCACGATGCCCACACGACCAAGTTGATCTCGCAGCGGCGCCGCACCTACCGTTAGCTAGAGGAAGCGTCGGATATTGATTTTTTTTTTCTTTCTTTTACGTAAATCGGGCTAACACGATCTGTTCATTGCACCTACGGTTTTATATACGTATACGATACCCCCAACGTCGCAACAGTGATGGTCGGCTGAAGTTGGTTTTTTTTTTGTGGTTCCCAACTTCAAGGCACGAATGCGCGCCGATCTCCCCCCCCCCCCCTTTAAAAAGTCTCGCCACAGAGAGCAACAGACCTAGAAACAATGCAAATGTAACTCAATCATAACACATCAATCACTTCACTTCTGAAATATAGATGGCAGCATTGAAAAAAAAAAATCAAACACAAGACTACATACGCATTCAGACTGTTAGGTAGACACACAGTTACATTTCCGGCACCATGTCCCCCCCCCCTCACATCTTAGAGCAGGGGCCTAGGCTGGGATCTTTCACAGGCCCTTCTGTAGCTAATTTATAGCGAGAAAAAGTCAAAAAATGATTAGAATTGTCCCGGGCCTCAGGGCCGGAGCGGCCATAGCCCCGCTCTTGGGGGGGGGGGGGGGCATGTCTGGCACAACTCACTAGGTGGTAAATCGCCCATAGATGGTGATAGACCTGGGTTATACTCGGTTTGAAAGAAAGTGCTCGGTTTGCATATACGCTACTGCTCATCATAATGTATATATTTTTTTAAATAACGTAGGATAAAAAATTCTCTGAACAGTTGGCGTCGGTCTATGGATGGCCCCCCCAGCGCGACCCAACCCGCAAGGGTAAAAGGCTTATATCCCTGGAGGGACAGAGCCTGGGTCATGACTGGTCTGTCGGTCTATGGATGGAAACTGTAACATACTTAGGAGATTCCATTCAGGCACTTTGTTAAAGAAATACCGTAATTAATTTGAATTCATTAAATTGATTCTTTCGTTCTTCGCAACTAAATTTGTGCTATTCAACACTCCCTCTATCGGCGACTTTTTTCACAAATAATCAACATAAATATCGTTCTATATAACAGCTCAATTAGTATCATTGATATCCATTCTTCTATGACATCATGACACATCTAAATAACACAATAAAATGAAAGTTTATACTCCAACAAGACCAAAAGCCTCAGAAAAAAAAAATAAATGAATAAGCCCTTCCCCAAGGGTTCAACACGATCCTTCGCCATGTAATTTCACAAGTTCAAGGCCATCAACCGCCTTGATTACCGCCGCTCATTAATTACGACGTCCGGTCATTTCCTTACCGTTTTCTTCTTTATTACACGAGTCACATTAGAACACTCGGGGTGACGTCACGGACCCACAAGCCAATCAAGGAAACCCCGACGTTCAGTGGGCCAAAGAAGCAGACGACACAGGGAGAGCATCAGGATGAAGAGATGACGTAAAAATCGTGCATCGGGGGGAGAGAGAGAGGAAAAAAAATGGCTTCCTTTTCTTTTCTCTTTTTTATTTCTATCTTCATTCGTTTCCCTAAACAGGTTGTCGGCGACCCAACTTATTTATTTTCTATATACCTGTCGGATGACCTACGTGCAGCATATTTGCAGGTCAACACAGGCTTTAGGGGCCGACATAAAAAGCCCGTTAACGACGCTGTTCGAATTCATTTGGATGTCAGACGCAGGCAGCTGAAGCATTAAAATATAGAACCCACAGCAGAAATCATCATATCAAGGTAAGGGGGAAATTCTCGCCATCTTTCTTTTTTCTAGTTGTTGTTGTTGTTGTAGTTTTGAGAGGTGATTAATTTAATTAGTTCTGAAATATTTATGCAATTAATATTTTCTTCAAATGCCGAGGAATAACCAACAAGCAATTCGGATATAAATGCATAATTTTTGAAAATAACGTGTTTATATAAATATCGTATGGCAAAAAAGGGAATATCGAAACCATCTTTTATAAAGGAAATATATAAAATCTTAATTTTTGTTTCCAATCATGAATGTTTTCATTAATTATTTTTTTATTTAAAAATGAGTCCTGTGTCGTCTGCTCAGTTGAGTTTCACAAAATAATTTTTACATCTCTTCTTCGATGATTTCAAAAGAACATAGTATTATATCTTATTGTTTCTCAACCATGTGCCCCTCCCCGGGATATTCCTAAGTCCTAGGATGTCCTGGGGGGCATGGGTGATAATTAAATGGAAGAGGGAAGCCATCACAGGATACTAAGAGGGCTACAGAGAGCTCTGAAAAAAAAAAATCGACGTGAAGATACAAAATTATTTAAGTGAAATATGTTGGGAGAAATTTTGACTATTTTCAGAATCCAGTAGAATCACTAGGGTAATCTTAACGCATGGGCCCAACCCGGGGCCTCAAGAAAATAGAGGGGCCTCGCAAGAATGAAATCTCGTTGAAATTTTCGAAAATTTGCCAGCGGGCCTCAAAAACAAAAAATCACGTGTCCTGGGGGGTGACCACGTTGCCCTTAAGACGACTCTGGAGGAGGTCTGGTGCTTTTCTATGCTTAAATATGTTTATACAGTGTGGAGGCTCTTACCTTCAGCTTATAGTACCAGATGTCACAAAAAACTCACTTTGCTGGGAGGTATATAACACTGCTGCATCTTCAAAGAATATGTGCGTTGTAGAAATTTTTGTCAGGTATGTCTGAGAAATCGGTTTCAGTTCAACTTTCGAATCATCAGTTCTTAAAAACTCAGGTGTGTAGAGAGGATTCAAATGTACTCTAGAACCAGTTAACAACGGATCTGAAACCCGTATGATATGCTTATACGTTACGATCGTACTGTTCCACAACTGTGACTGTTGTTCCGCGGTCATCTTTTGTTACGAGGATCAAGTGAACAGGGGCTTTCAGTTTAGATTTGAAAGAAAATTGGGAATGGCTTTACTTTGTTTTCATAACGTTACGCGACGGCTGGAATTTGTCTTCGTGAGGTGAAAGCAAGCGTGCGTAATCCAGCCATAGGTCCGGATGGGGGGAGAATTGAGCCCTTATTTATTACAACTCGATATCGAAATCGGTCCAGGGCAGGGGTCTTCAAATCATTCTCGAGTCGCGAGCACTACGTATGTCCATCATCAAACGAAGAGCACCCCCTAACTGCAATTTTGACATACTCATGCCTGAATAAATCTGCCATTTAATTGTAATCCTTGAATGCAATTTTTACGAGGGGTGGGGTGTTTAATTGAAGCGTTGATCTAGTGCTCGCAAGCACAAAACTGGACGCGAGCACTGAGCGTATTTGGTACTTCGAGGCGCACCATCGTTCTCGCGAGCAACAGGTTGAAGATAGTGGGTCTAGGGAGAGATTTCGTCCTTTTTTGTAATGGCCTCTGTCGAGAAGTCTTCCAATCGGAATCCATAAAGAAAAAAATTCGTGCTCCCCTAAATAGATTGGTGTGAAATTAAAAGTCTCAAAGCGTGAAACAAATTATGTTGTCAAGCATTTTGATGACTTATTCCTGGATCCATGACAAGAAAGGCAATAAATTAAATTTAAGATACGCTTGCATTCACCGCACGAGGATGAAAAAAACCAGGGTGAACTAGTCTTAAGACACGACTTTACTGCACACCAACTTTGGTATATCGCCACACAGCAATTTACTAGTAATAGAGTCGGGTCGGAAATGAAGGAGCCATCTATCGGTGGTCACCTCAGGTTTGTCGGAAAAGAACTTGTTATCTATGAATTTCCCCAGGATCGAACTGACGGAAACCTTCAAGATGGTACACAAGCATCTTACCACGGCGTCACTCGAGCGCTTTCATTTCGGTGTTGGAAATTTTTTACCAGAATCCAGAAATATTTGATTGCACAGTGCAAATCATTCAGTTACGTACAATGCTTTGTTTTCTTCCTTCAGGAGAATGTTCAGCCTGAGGCACGTCATCCCGGTAGCCTTGCTGCTGCTCGGCGCATGTCAAGCCAACATGCAGCACAACGTACCCGCGCAACAGAAGCAGGCCCAGCCTCAGCACAGTCATCCGGCCTACATCATACCGACAGTCAACAGGCAGTCAGGACTGGGAGGTCTCAGCGCCCTCACTAGCCTCGGTTCAAGCTTCGGGGGTTTCGGCGGCCTCGGCGGAGGCGGTGGTGGCGGGGGCGGACTCGGCAGCCTCTTGAGCAGCTTCAGCGGATTCTCCGGTGGTTCCATGTTGTCGACGGCGCTGCCGCTGTTGATGGTCGTCGGTCTGGGAGCCATGTTGGTGCCACTGCTCGGCGGAGCGTTCTTCCGGGAGTCGCAGAAGAGGGGCCTGCCAAGCATCAGCCCTGCGTTCGTCGATGGTCTCACGGACATCCTGGAGAAGTTCGTCAAGGCACTCGACACAATGGAGAAGAAACAGGTTTAGTCAAGATAAGAAGACGGCGAAAAACCTTCAAAAACGAACATTCCAAGGTAAGATTTTTCCCAATCGATATGATATAGGGCATAAATACTCGATGGCACCAATATATCCATATATTCTAAATCTTAAAATTTAGTTGCTTTCACTCATAGTGTACGTATTTTAACAATTTCAAGTCAATTAAACACCGAACTTTCGCAAGGATGGTCGTATTTTCTCTCGAATGCTTCTTAGGTGAAACTAGAGCTCCTAGAAACCCAGGCGGGCTCATCCGCCATGTTTGTGCGAAGTGTGACGTCAGTATTATCGCTATAGCCAATTGCTGTTTCCTATGCCGCTTTTGTTTTTTCTTAACGATAAGACGTCACTTTGAACAGCGGTTTTGTCGCTCAAAGATGGAGGACGATTAATCTGCTCGGTATACATTAAAAACAATGTAAAGCAGACGACAGAAGAGCTATTGGACATCAACAGCTCCAGGCATCTTAGGTGAAACTATAATCACCACAAATAACCGTATTTCCTGTGCGATGCACTTCGCCCGTGACTGATGGATATGACGTCATCTGCCAGAACCATGATCGTAGTTGAAAAGATTCTCATACAATTCTTCCGTCTTTTTTTCAAGTCAGGCAGCTCTTCTGCCGCCTGCTTCTAAATTTTTTCCATATCAGACAGCTAGCTCTTCCGTCGTCTGCTTTTCAATGTTTTTAATGTCAGACAGCTGTTCTGACATTTACTTTTTAGTGTTTTTAATGTCATGCACTCTTCCGTCGACTATTTTTTTAATGTTCTCAGTGCCCCACAGCTCTTCTGTCGTCTGCTTCTCACAGCTTTCCATGTCAAGCAGCTAGCTCTTCCGTAGATTGCTTTTCAAATGTCCGACAGTGTTGCTAACAGTCAAAACATTTTCCAAATAGATTCTTCATAAAAGAAAAAACAACCAGAACTAGTTTAAGTCATTATTCAGATGACCACCTATCCCGTATTTTCCGGGACATTCCCGTATTGCCACGTAATTTAATGATAGGGACATAGGACATTTTCCGTGAAAAAACTAGAAAAATAACTAGCAAAACAACAAGACGGGGATTTTTTCAAACTAAATGGCCGAAAAAATCAGATTGACCAGATCAAATTGGAAATAACTAAGTTGGCAACAATGATGTCCGACAGCTCTTCTGTTGTCTGCTTTTAATGTCAAACTCTTCTGTCGTCTGTTTCTCAAAGTTTTTGGTTCTCTCAAAGCTTTAGATGTATACCGCGTTTAAAAAGCTATTTTGATCATTTAATATCGACCAATTTGAAACGTCATGTGTGTATTCCGTATGAATAGAACCAAAATAACTCATTCTACAGCACTTTTTTTCTTAAATAAAAATACGAGTATTTTCGAACTCTTAAATTTTTTTTTTAAGGAAAGCAAATTTCGTCACACACCGTTAACTCGAAATCGCCATTTTCTTTTAAAAAGCAAATTTTTTTTTTTCTTTTAAAACACAAAGCAAGTGGACAGCGTTGCCAGCAGTCAAAAAAATTTTCAACTAGATTCTTTATCAAAAACGGCTAGAATCTGGGCTCAGACAACCAGAATTAATTTTAGTTATTTTTTCACATGACCATGCGTCCCGTATTTCCTGGAACATTCCCGCACTTTCACGTAATTTAATAACAGATTATTAGCAAATAGGAAAATTTTTGATTTTTGAAAAAACAACTCGCAACTAGATGAGTATTTTTTCCAAGTAAATGACCCGAAACCGACCATGAACCCCGCTTTGTCCCCCCATAGTGGGCATAAGCTGGTCACCCAGAAGGTTTGGGTCATGGTGGGAACCAAATGATCAGATCTAGTTGGAAAATAACTAAGTTGGCAACACTGCAAGTGGATTTATACAAAGCAAGTGGACATCAAAGACGCCGAATGTGGAAAAAAAAAATTTAAAAAGGGGGACAAAATGAAGACGGCCTCGATGTGGCTGATGGAACTCGTTGGCTAATTAGAATGAACCGGAAGAGCATACACATAACAACACATCTTCTCTTATTAATGAGCAGTGTGCCGAACCAGAAATAAGTTTTGGCCGAGTTCTCGTTTTCTTTTTCCTCTCGTGACCTTCTTGAAGGCCATCGAGGAAACGGACTTCCAAGTTTTTAGTTCATCGGCCTCAAGATGGCAAATTCGATCAAGACTGCTCTTTTTTTTTACCTTGGGCTGCCAACTCGTAAGTGGGGAAAAAAGAAGCAACAAAAAGTTTTCTGCGTTGTGTACATATTACATTTTCTTTGGTGTTTCCAGCACATCGTTACGAGAACTAGTTGAGAGAAAAAAAATCGAGATTCATCGCTCCGGGGAACAACACTAGGTTTCGAGGGCAAGTTCACGAGCTGTTCCGCTTGCTTCATTAAGTATGCCAATCACGTTAAGGATGTTGTTCCCCAAACTTCCTATACTTGCGAGGTTACGTATTTTATGCATGGGTAAAAAGAAAAAAAACATCCTGATCGATAGATCGAAGATTAATGCGACTCCCCGAATGTAAGTTGATATATTGCAACCGCGAATAGCGGGACCGTAGCGTGCCTTCTAGGGGCCTCCGGGGCAGACTTTTTCTTGGGGGGTTCCCTTGAAAGTATTATTATTATGCAAAATGTCTTATTCAGCTTGGGGCCCCGGTTGCCTCAGACTAGTTACGGCCCTAGCGAACGGGTTTATTTTCTTAAGGAGAAACATGCGCGAAACCGGGGGGAGATAGGGAGTGATCGTGTCCTCCCCCCCAGTGCCGTCTTAAGGCATGGGCCCACCCGGGCACGGCCCGGGGGCCTCAAGAGAAGAGGGGCCTCACAAAAATGAGAACCGGTTGAAATTTTCGAAAATTGGCCAGGCAGGGCCTCAGAAAAATCACTTGGCCCGGGGGCCCATGATGTCCTTAAGACGGCCCTGCTCCCCCCCCCCCCCCCCCAGAGCCAAAAAATGGAGAGGGAATTATTTGGGACGTTTCAACAGATCTAATGGTGTCTGCGTCCACTACATTCGCAGCTGAGTCTTGGCTACATTCGCAGTTGGAGATGTCTGCCTCCGCTTCATTCTAGCACTGAAGATGTCTGTCTCTACTTCATTCACTCGCTGCTTGTGAAGATGTCCGCTTCCTTTGTTGCTGGAGATATCGCCTAGTCTTTACTCAAAATTGAAGATGTCTGAATTGATAGCAGGTGTGGCAGCACTATACAATCATTACATAGAAACTAACTTCACGTAAGGTTCACAACACATAAACGCACCTTTTCTAGCTTGGTCCAGGTCTTCTTCGACCACCAGCTTGTCTCTTCATCGAGACACAGCGACGGGCCATGATCTGGTTAGGAGGAGAATGATCAAAAAAGTGCGCTAGTGTAGCGATAGCGGATGCCCAGACGCTAGTCTACTCACTGTGGTGACTTGAGTGGTTTCTTGAATATAACCTACTTGGCAACAAGTAATGTAATACGTAAATACGTACCGAATGCAGACAAAATTGCTGAATTACATTACATAATAAAGCAAAATTCGTTTTTCACTAAGAAATAACTTTTTCTGTCAATTATCCGAATGAAGTCCGGCCATGCGTGGATCCAGGACGATGCGTCGGGAATTTTGTAAGTTCATTGAACCGTCACGTATTTTACGGGACATAGAAATTTTCCCATATTATTCGGCTCCTCTGGATCCGTGACTAAGCGAAGGCAGACACCTTCAGCCAGGACCGCCACTAGGGGTGCGTCGGACAAGAGGGGGCGCAAATTTCACCCCCCAACCTCTAATTCAACATTGCAGGGGGAGTGTCAATATGCATGCTTTCCCCGGTTGACCAAGCACTTAGTTGCAGCCCTGCCTTTTGCTGCGAATGAAGTTGTGGTAGCCATCAGCTGCGAATAGAGTGGAGGGGCAGGCAGATATCTGCCTCTACTAAATTCGAACTGAAGATGTCATTCACAGCTGAAGATGTCTGTTCACTCCATTCGCAATATCTTCAGCTATGAATAAACTAGAGGCAGATATCTTCAGCCGTGAATGAATTGGAGGCAGATATCTTCAGCTATGAATGAATTGGAGGCAGATATCTTCAGCTGTGAATGGAGTGGTAGCATGCATCTTCAGTTGAAAATGAAGCCGAAGCAGTTATCTTCAGCTGCGAATGGAGCAAAGGCAGACATCACGAAAATTCCTGCATCAGTGCTACGTACACGCAGTGAGGAATTGAATCCTAGTCCTCATGATGCGAGATCAAGAATTTATCTCATCTTCGTCTTCATCAACGATAGTTTTGAAGAAAAAAAAAGAAGTTGTAACATCTCTAATGATTCTACATTTCGGGCCGTCTCAAAAAAACAATCCAGAACACAATTTGTCAAATCTAAGTCCTGTGATCGATTGGTGGTATTCCATTTCTGATCGCACCACTGGAAGTCAGCAGCCATTCCAAATTGTCTGCAATCTAATTAAATTATCCAGGGTTGTCGGATGCATAAGACCATTCCCTGCCTTAGAAAGTGCAAAATAACCAGCAAAAGAAAAATTCTAGTCATTTGGCTACAAAAGAAGTTAAAAAATAGGTTGATATGCTGATTGGCGTAACAGCTATTCTCCTCAAAAGCATGAACTGGACTGCCTCAATGTCCTTTTTCCATCTTTGGTTTCGAATATTAAAGCTATAAACATAATAACAAAAAATATATATGTATTTCATTTAATATATTTCGTTTCTCTTTGCAGTTTCCCCACGGGACATTCCTTCAGAAATGGGCAGAACGGGATAAACCGACAGCAAATCCAACTCGAAAATCTGCTAGACGTTAAAAAGAAAATGATCTTGACAAGACTTAGGTGAAACGAAAAAAAATGTTATTGATAAAACGGCAGGGATAAAAAAATCAACAAGAATTATTAATATTTATTAATTTGTGGTTTATATATACATTTTTTTTACTACAAAATCAAGGCAAGCGGGTCTTGCTTTTATGGAGTGTTCTTCAGTTTTCTTTCTAGAGCGTAATGCGAATAAATAAGCCTTGCAGCAATGTTATCAAAATAATCTGTATTCATATATAAATGTATTGCTTTGTTTTTCCAATTTTTTTTTCTTCAATCTCAAGCATTTCGTGTTTGGATATGTGCAATATTTATTATTCGATGTGCCCCCTCACTCGAGTGGGTGGGGCTTGACGTCCCTCTTGCTTGAGTAGGTGGAGCTTAGTGGTCCACTCCCTCCTACTTCAATGACATCACCTAAGTAGGTAGAGCTTAGTCCACTCCCTCCTACTTCAATGACATCCCCTAAGTAGGTAGAGCTTAGTGGTACACTCCCTCCTACTTCGGTGACGTCATTTAAGTGGGTGGAGCTTATTGTGTGAAAGTGTTGCCGGTACAGCTAGCGCTACTTTTGCTATCGTCTCTGTTGCTGAGTGTGCGTGAGCTTTTGACCAATCAGATTTGCGCCATCGGTCAAGAGAGTTTTGCGCCTCAATTCCTTTTCTTTATTTAGAATTTTTAACCGCCATTTCCGGCATTAATCTTGCTTTAAATGTAGCTTTTTTTTGTGCACTTATCAATTTTACGCGTGCGAATCCATTTTCTTTTATGTATGCATTGCTAAAATAACTGCAGTTTTAACTTGACATGCTTTTGCCTTTATCGATGCTTGCTATACATGCACTTAGAATTTAGAAACTATGCTTTACTTGCATTACGCTTTATTTCCATGAGCGATTTCTTTTTACTATTATAGCTTGTATGTCGTTGCTGAGCAATTGACTATTAAGATAATGTGTTCCCCCATATCCTTACTAACCTGCATATTAATTTCACAGATTGCTTCGTCATTTACAAACCACGGCAACTCCCATATTTATATTTGTTTCATTTTCTGTTGATAAGAAACAGAAGTTATACATGTGTGCTCTATGTGCGCGTTAATTATTATCAATTTTTTAGATAATTATTTTTATTATGAAATATGTGGCTGGCCAATCGTGTAATATTGTCTTTTTTATTTGTATTTTTTTTTCTTTGACATACTGTGTGAATACTTTTTTCCTTAATTATTTTATTGCGAAATAAATCAATTTTGTGTTAAAATTGTGTTTTGTATTAAAGTCAAACTTCGGATTATAAATAACTGCAAGAGTGTTTCACAACACGAGCAAAAATTTCAAACAAATTTTAATTTGATAAACTAGCGATACCTCGCACAGCACACATACCAAACCCTCCTAGATTAGAACTAGTCTATCAGAGGATTTCCACGTTTCGGCCTTTACAATGAAGAGCAGTCTTCTGAACATCATGGTCTTAAACCACACATAAATAAAGCCATTGGAAGGAAGAGATGTGATTTACTGTTGGTTGCCTGGACAGTTCGCCTTTGTTTTAGCTAAGCTTGATTGGTTTTTGAATGCCAGTTGGGGTGTCATTTGTTGCAGAGTTTGGAAAACCCTATCTCAGCCATTGTCCTACATCATTGACAGCAATCACTTAGTTTTGATTTTGAAAAAGCTTCGGTATTCATATATATATAAATTCTAATCTGAATTTT
Source organism: Pholcus phalangioides (assembly GCF_987345545.1). NCBI lineage: Eukaryota > Metazoa > Arthropoda > Arachnida > Araneae > Pholcidae > Pholcus > Pholcus phalangioides. The sequence goes on along the minus strand of NW_028301613.1, from coordinate 6,277,992 downwards.
CAAGAGGGATACTTCATTAGAACTTACAGAGATCCCCCCATAAATAATTGAAGAAACATGCCACCTATATTATAAGCTCAGGCAAACATTAGTTACTGAATGGCAGGCTGCATTAAGATGAAAAATACACGAGCAAATTTTATACGAATCGCGTTATTCCGAAATTAAAAATTCAGAAATAAAAGCATATCGATAATGACTGGGTCAGGGGCTGAAATACCAAGTTGCCATTGTGAAGTGGCATCCACTCTGAAAACATTTGGTCACCGTGAGCAGGACAGCAAATATGTTACATATAAGTAAAACTGGCTGTATGAGGCGATATTGATGTTTAGGAAAGAAAAATTCATGTCTGCCCTCACTGGGACACAAACCTTGATCTCTTGTATGCCAGACGTGTGCTCTACTTCTAAGCTATGAAAGCAGATAGAATATTTCCCCTTTGGAGCATATACAGGGTGATTAAGAAAAAGCATTTGCCAAACTGAAAGGGCACTTCAGGCATATGTTAACAATCCAAAACCACATAGGAACACAGGTGTGAAAATGCCATCCAGAGCCGCTACAGGGAGTTGATGAGTCATACATTTTTAAAAGAATCCCGAACTAAGCAAGCATGAAATCGCAATTCTGACAACATAAGTACGCTAGGGGCCACACATACACTCAGAACACACATTCCAGCATGTACTGATTCATTAGAAATTCTACATGGAATGCATGCTTGCTACTACTTAACCATAAATGTACCTCGTACACATTACTCTTCAGAATTTCCATGAATTGGCACATGCCGGAACATGTGCACGTGCGTGTGTGGCCCCCTGACATATTTATGTCACCAGAATTACAACTTCATGCTTGCTGAGTTTGGGAATTGCTTTAAAAGTGTGTGACACATAGTAGCAGCTCCCGATGGCGTTTCCACGCTTATGTTCCTATGTGATTTTGGATTGTTAATGTATGCCTGAATTGCCCTTTCAGTTTGGGGATGTTTTTCTTGAACCACCCTGTATGTTTGAATGGCTCTGTGGGATGGACGGTGGCAACATTCTGTTAATATCTCGCAAATGGCATCAAGGCCACCAGATGGTGACGTATATGTAGAGAAAAGACATCCTCTTAATAAGCTATACATGGAAAACTGGCTGTATGAAGAGATATTGATGTTTAAGAAAGAGGAAAATTCGTCTCTGTCCTCATGGGGACATGAGTGCGAGATGGGGTCACAGATGAATTTTCCTTGCCTATATAAAACTTTGTAAGTTCTAATAAACATCAATATCTCTTCATACAACCAGTTTTCCATGAATTAGACGCCTTTGCTCTACATACACCAAATATGTATTCAGATAAAACAGGTCGAACAAGAAGCAGAAAAAATAATAGGAAAAAAATGGCAATAACAAACTTCATGAGCAATTTGCATGAACAAGAGTATGGTGAGAAAAACATAATAAATTAGTTACGTCGCTAGAAATAACAAATGTTTGTTAATGAAGTCTGCGGTTTGAACCAATAGCTGATTGATGACAAATTTAATTTGATATACACAATATTTTCGCGTTGTCAAGGGCCGCACAAAACCATGTTGCTGGCCGTCCCAGATCTGCATCAATCATATGAGATGTTTTAAATGAAGAAATACGTTATTACAAAAGAGAGAAAAGTCCAATTTTAATATCACCCTGAAGAATGTACAAGTTTAGAATGTGGTCGATTTTTCATCATAATTCCACGTGGGTATCTGCAATGAGAAAAGCAAGAATAAACTGGCTTTGAATAATGCGTTCATTAAAACCAACAGCAATGACAATCAATGTCAATTAACGTCAGTGAAGAGTTTAAAAAAAAACAACAAAGTAACAGGAATTTCACATGACTGTCGAGTTTCTGTATGGAATGGACGGAACATATAGGAAGTTGCAGGTAATGGAAATCATTATTGCAATGAATGTTCTAATAAATTATATTATGAATGTTATTTCTGAAAAGCAAATCAATGGCTATCCTGGGGCCCAAGATGGAAGAGGACAAACAACCTAGTCAGTCTGCGAGCAAGATACGAGAGATGGGCACTCATCTATTAACTATGCCAAGGGTCTTTGTCACTATGCCAAGGGCGCAACCTTTAGGAGAGTGTGGGGCCCACTTTATGGGTTTAAAAACATTGTTGTAGGAGTCTCAAGTGATCTGCAACAGTGATCACTTAGGTGGTCTGTAAATGTGTTACAGTCTGCTTGAGTACCAGCTTATATCCCTAGGGGGTACGGGGGTTGTCACAGTTAGTGTGTCGGGGGGGGGTCTGTTTGAGTGATGTGGAACTGTGCTTTGGGTCATTTAAGTGATCTGTACATCTATGTGATTTGTAAATGTGATGTGGGTCACTCAAATTATGTAATTTGTAAATGTGATGTGGGTCACTCAAATTATGTAATTGCGTAACGAGTCACTCAAGTTATCTGTAAATGTGTTGTATGTCAATTAAGTGATCTTGAATAGCACAGCAATTAAGTGCTGGTCAATTAAGTGCTTTGTCACTTAATTGGATACGTGGAACGGGTCACTTATGTGATCTGAAAATGCATCGCAGGCTGCTTAATTGCTCTGGAAATCGTGCAACACGTCACACAGGTGCATAGGCGGATGCAGGATTTTCTTGGGAGGAGGGGTTCAAATATATTTTCTTCTGAGAGAAAGGGGCAGGTTTAAATTTTTTCATGAAAAATACACTATAATCTCTGCTGGTGTTGGGGGGGGGGGGGGTTATAATAGCAGAATCCCTCCCTTTGTGTACGCCAATGCTAAAGTGAATTGTAAATGAACATGGGTCATTTGGGCAATCTGTGAATGTGCCACACATCACTCAAGTGATGTGGAAGTACTTAAATAATCTGTTTATGGGCCGCTTGTTTGATTTTTACAAAATTAGGTTTAAGGCTACACGCTGCATCAGATTACACCAAGGGCCCAATTTGATCTCAGGCCATGGGTTAAACATATATGCCATTACTTATTGCATTGAATTAAACAAGTTTCAGAAACTGAAACATCATCGATTTATCGATTTTAAGCGGTATGAGTTCAGATATTCAAGCTTCTTCGTTTTTTTTATTTTATTTCCGACACTGTTATAAGTTGACGTGAAAGTGATTAGTATCATGTGTCACAGTACATAAAGTACAAACATAAATTCCAGTACAGAAAATTAACAAGGATTAATGTAAAATGGCATTACTTCATAAACGGCAGCAAGAAATGACATCTCACCTGTATGTTTTGTGGCTGGTTTCGACTCTTCTTGAGCATTAATTTTAAGACCTTTCTTAAATTTTTCATACTTGCTGAAAAGCTCCTTTATCTCTGCATCATAGTCTTTCCACTCTGGTATGAGCCTCATAGCGCCCACCAACTTCGGTTCTTTGGTTTTTGGATTGTTACACTATACAAAGTGGTGCAAAAAATTGAGTGTGTTTTCAAGAGTGAAAAATTATGGCAATACGAGTCTTACATGCTTTCGATACAGCGAATTACATGATGAAATAAATAACGAGACAAAAAAAAAAAGAACACTGACCAAATCGATAGTCTTCGCTCGTTCTTTGGACTCGTCATCACACCAGGTTTCGCACCATAGCCATTCTTGCGGAAGAGACTTGATGCTTACTTGATGTATCATGTTATTTGGAAGGTCCTTGAAAGAATGAATACAAAAAATATATTAAGACACCGATTTCATATACTTTATCATGATATGGTCAAACCTCCGTTCAAGGGACACCTCCATTTAAGCATAAGCGGATTACTGACTACTTGATAGGACAGACGGGCACTAATGAATGTCTCCACCCTCCTCTCTGTATCCACCTATGCATTAAAGAGACAGACGTCAGAGGCATATTTACAGGAGGCTTAGAGGGCTATAGCGCAGGGCGGCACATCTGAGGAACAAGTGGTCAGAAAAATTAGTAGAATGTGCAAAGGGGAAGTAAAATTTGTATAGCAGACACGTGGTAAAGCAATAAATCTGCCACTGCCTAGAGAGTGAGGGACTAGGTCGATGAGTGACCTAGAACCTGTGCAAGCATTTCAATGACCAAAAGAGTGAAAGTGTCCTGGAGTGTGTGCACAGTCATGGGAGTGACTATGAAAGTACTCGATAGAGTGCTCAATATATTTGAAAGCATGCAAATGTCCTAGAAAAACAAAGGATAAAGTCAGTGAGAGTGGCCAAAAGAATCACCAAGAATGTGTGCAAGCATAGGCGTATGCAGAATTTTCTTGCGGGGTGGGGGGGGGGGGGGTGTTTCAGATTTTTTTTCCTTCTGGGGGGGGTTTACATTTTTCCCTGCAAAATAACATTATAATCTTGGCTCAATGGGTGTTAGAACCCCAACCCCCCCCCCCTTGCGTAAACCAATGTATGTGAGTGACCCAGAGAGTGCGTGAGCATGGGAGAGACTAAAAGAGCAACCAATATGGTGCATAAGCAGGGGAGTGATTGAAAGAGTGACCTAGAGAGAGAGAGAAGGAACCAGTCAGTGAGCAGCCAAAAGAATGTGCAAGAATGTGAGCGACCCAGAGGGAGTGCAAACATGGGAGAGACTAAAAGAGTGACCAATATGGTATGGTAAGCATAGAAGTGACCTAGAGTGGGGGGGGGGGGAGGATAATCAAGTTAGTGAGCCACCACCAAAAGAGTGTGCAACCAAAGGCTCTAATTCACAGCGGCAAATTTGGGAAATGAGTGGGAAAGAAAATTAGACAAAAATGGCCAAAGGGTGGTAAAACCATGAATCCACCTGCGGCAGTTGTCCTGATCCAATGGTCCTTTAAATGAGAACTCGTCTACCTCTGAATGAATAAGGGACAAAAAAAAGTCTGGTTCCCCATGGGTGTCGCTTATTGAGAGGTTTCACTGTACAGACTTTAGACACATTGCATTGAATTGCCATTCGCCGCAGGCATGTAACATGTTTTAAAAAAAATAATAAGTTCGATAATTATACTAACACAAGAATATATCTATTAATAATGGATACCTGATCTAAATTGGAAAGACTGTTTGGGTCTTGACTCAAACCTTGATACTGACCACGCAGCCTATCCCCTGCTGCGATGCGGCGGAACTTCATCAGGTCCACCACGTACAAGGCACTGATAGGAACAAGAAATGAGTGATCACTTGCCAGAAATAACTGTTATGCAGTAGTTACTTTAAAAAAAAATTAAACTTATTCAACAAAGATTATTCATAGGAGGAATGGTACCATGTATGGAACAGCGAGTATTTCTAAAATGGGGGGAAAACTCAATTAAAATATGATAATACCTGATATGATACTTGCGACCAGCAAGATGAGAAGCCCAGTATCCACTCTTCCAAAACCTATAAAATATAATGCAGAGACAATGAGGAAAGGTTGTATATTTGCTTCACCAAATAACAAATAAGCCCGTTTACAACTGTAATAACCTAAGGAAACATCAACATACAATAACAATATTCATTTTATCGATTCAGGGGATCCACACCCTTCGTTTTATCAATACAGGAGTGGGTCTGTTGCCTTCATTTTATGTATACAAGAGGGTCTACTGCCTTCATTTTATCTATACAAGGATCTAAGGCCTTCTCATTTTATATATGTAGTGAATTCAAAATCTTCATTTTATTGATACAATGAATCCGGGGCCTTTATTTTATTCATAAAATAGATCCATAGCCTTATTTTATAATTTTATCAATAGAAGGGATCCAAAGGCCTTTACTTTATAGATACTGGGGACTTGCAGCCTTCATTTTATTGATGCTGAGGGTCCATGGCCTTCATTATATCCATACATGGAGGCTGGCAGCCCTCATTTTATCGCTACAAGGGATTCACAGCCTTCTTTTTTCAATATCAAGGGTCTGTGGCATTCTTTTTCAATACAAGGGATCAACGGCCTTTGTTTTTTGGTTTTTTTTTTCCAATACAATGGATCCACAGTCTTTATTTCATTGTTACAGGAGGTCAGCTGCCTTCATTTTACCAATATAAGGGATCATTCCTATTATTGGTACAAAGGCTCTTTGGAACACTAAAGGTTAAGAATCCCCTGATCTAGATTTTCAATAGCATCTCTAACAGAAAGCCCAAAATATTCTAATGTGTGTTATAAAGAACAGCTACTGTATTAGGCTCTTTGGGCGGTCAGCAGTCATGTCTGTCTGTCTGTATTAGGCTACTACTAAACCACAGATGCACCTCATGGGAAAACTTCTAACAAATTGGTGCACACTGAAAAGCGTTGTGCATGCTTGTGTCTCCCCTAACGTATTCACAAATACCTGTGGTGTGTATGTTATAGGTTTGGAAAGCTGCCACCTATTTTCCAAAATAGAAGTGAGAGTGATAGGTGCCCAAGTTTTACCATTTGTAATTATTATGTTGCAGGTGTGCCTACTCCCTGCGAAGAAACCAACCTGCATTAACTGACTTTGGATCACCACCGCAACTGTGTCGACTGGGAATCGAACCCAACCTTTCACAATGCAGAGCCATGATGAAACCTATGTGACTGCACATCAGGAAAATGACAAGTGAACTGCTAGTACAAAAGCTGTTACATACCTATAGCCATCCATGTCAGTCCTGCTGTCACAGAAAGGCGTATATCCATACGGCGCCCCACCCAGGTCCAGATCCCGCAGCTCTTTCATGTCAGCGCGAACAATCTATAACAAACATGATTTAAAAAGAAAAAAAACCCTCATTCATCAAGTTAATACCGCAACATTGACAACGATTTACCATTATCATTTACAATGTAGTAGATTGATCATCAAGCTTCCCATAAAACAAGAATTACCTGATCGGCATCAACAAATATGATTTTCTTCACATCCAACGGGAAAAGTACATCAAGGAACAGAATTTTATAGCTGCAGTAAAAAGACACAAGTGTATTATAACACCACTCAACATATAAAAGTCCAAAAAAGTGATCTCGTAGATGATGCTCAAAAATGCAAAACATTATTGTTTCCTAGAACTCTACCACCAAAATGCGAGGGGGAGGGGTGCAATAGTGCACACAAACACACTAGCACACCTCTTGGCTACTTCAGTCCCAATAACTCATGAATCATGTATAGATGACGTCTGGCAAACCCTGGATTCCCCCCCCCCCCAAAGTGCAGCAAAACCTGTGTATAATGATACTGTCCATAACGATAACCCTATCTACAATGGTATTTTCTTTGGTCCTGGCAGAATTCCTATTTAATTGGAAATAGCGCAAATGCTTAAGCAGTCTACGATGATAACCTGTACATAATGATATTTTTTCTAGGTCCCTAGAGTATCATTATAGACAGGTTTCACTATATATATACTCTCATATCTTATATTGTTATAATACATGTGGTAAATTCTGTTATCATACATAACTGCATAATCATCAAGTATTTTTGTAAGTTTGATAAATTTCCCTAAATTAATCATTTTTACTGGCAATTATGCATAGTGTTCAAGCATTGTGTCATTGGTGCACGCGCACGCACGCGCACGCACGCGCACGCGCACGCACACACACACACACACGCACACACACAATAAATCATACTTATATGATATACTTTTTGACATGTACTATTCCCCAGTGGGGAAGTCCTGGGACAATCCACATACTAATAGTAGTGATTACGGTATGGGGCAATAACTTTTGTAGAGGCCACCCAAACAATTTATTTTATCCAGGGAGGTTCATATGCACCTACCTTGAAGAATGCAGAACAGAATTCGCTCGTATATAATTGATGTCCCTCTTACATTCAAAACCCACTTTAATATATTTCTTAAGAATTTTGAAAACTATCTGTGTCAGAGTTTTTGTATTTACACGTTCAAACTCTTGGCCATATAAGCCAGAATATGGAACTCGAGGCACTTGGGCGTGCCCCTTGCAGTAATTTTTGTGATGGAGAAAAGTCCTAGCCTAAATACTCCAGACTGCAGACAAACACATTTGAGTGTGACTGGATGTACATGAAGGCCATTTCTGGCAAGTATACACAAATCCAACCATAAGTATTTGTGCATGCACCCAATCAAGCTAAAAAGACGTAGTTTGGTGTACGCATGTAGGCAATCTTAGTGCGCTTGGTTGCATTTTTTTACTGCCTGCAGAAGCTGCCAGTCGTTGTGAAACTGCAGATGAGTGACAAAGTGTGAGTGCCGTTGTATTTTTGTTTTCGACAAAATAGCACGAAAAACTTGAGTAATGCTACTGAATTAAATTTTGTGTGAAGCTTAGTGATTCTCAAATGGAAACAAACCACAAGATTCAACAGGTATCTGGAGACGAAACAATGGGCACCACACGATAAAGGAATGGTACAACCGCTTCAAAGATGGAGCACATCAGTGGAGAGTGAAGCATGTTCTGGTAGGCCCCCAAGATCCAGAAATGAGATCGTCATTGACTAAGTGAGGATGAGCATCAGCATTTGATCCAATTTGACCAACATTTTGTTTCTTTAGGAGATGCAATGTCAAAGTCATGCTGTTTGTTTTCTTTGACTCCAGTGGCATGGTTCATCCCAAGTATGCACCTCACTGCACATCATGGAAAGCTACCAAAAGGCTCTGCGTCGTAATTGGAAGCTCCATCACGATTAATGAAGCAGCATTGTTCAAGTTTGTTCTGCCATTTTTTGTCAAAAACAAAAATGCAATGATGCTCACTCACTGGCGAGCTGCTGGCAACCTGCAACTTCTGCAGGTTTAAAAAAATTCAACATGCACGCTAGGATTGCTCACATATGTGCACGAAATCAGCGCTTCCTAGTTTCATTGGTTCTCACATAAAAAATTATGGTAGAATACTACTTTTTGAAAAACTTCATAGATACGAGTGGGTTTCATTGTGCATTTTATTGCTCAATTTATTCATAAGAGCATATGAATTTCATTGCCATTGTCTGAATGATATAATTTCTTTATAAAGATTAGTATGGAACCTTTCCAGCGCTAATTGCTGTTTATAATAAGTACTGGAAAAAATAATCTGTGATCATACTTATAAAAGTGAAAGAAAGACTCACCCCCATATTATTCTCTGCTTCTCACTCTGTTGGTTCAGCCACCTCGGCCACTTGTACTGAACTAGCTCATATTCAAAGTCATATTTCTCTGCCATGTGCGGGAGGAAGTCCTGGAAGATGATTGGATGAATGTAGTATTACATGTATTAGTAAGCTTATAAAGTATAGTGAAAACTCTAGATGAAATCACTATTGACAAACATTTCTCATATTGATGCACATTTGTTCAAGACATAGAACAAGAAGTCTCCAGATCAGTGTTTTCCCAACCTTTTTTCTTAGCTCATGGCCTACTTTGGACAATATTTTCTTCTCGTGCTACCCCACATCCTACCCAGGGAACCTCCTACCTTCACCCAGGAGCGAGAATTTTTCTACTTATTGAATTTTGTGAATTAAAACTAAATTTATAATGAACAAAAATTGAATAAATAAGATCAACCTGATATAAACTTGCTACAGATTTCGGCGATTGCACAATAGTAGTGGCAAATTTGGCTCATTAATTTTAATCAAAATTCTTACGTTTCAATGCAATTTGAAAAAATAAAAATGTCCCTATGATTGTAAAGGGAGTCACGTGGAATTACCCATATAATTACACTATTAGATGTAAACAAACACATAGAAATAGATTAAGAATTAAGGCTATCAGCTTGAAGCGATTCAATATGCTGAACATTATTGTAAAATCCTGAAAATTCTTCACTTGGATCTTTATCGGTTTTTTTTCAAAACTACTTTCATTCTTCATACTGTTACTTCATTTCATGAGAAACCATACCCAAATAGTGATAGGAACTAAGAGACACCCAGGCTCTGTCACACTCAGTCAGGGTTCATACAAAATTTTCAAAATGAAAAGTAAGGACTTTTTAAGGAGTTTCAAGCTGTTTTTAAGGAGTCATGGCAAACTTCATAACTTACAAGTTTTACAGCAAAAAAAGGGGCGGGGCACATATGCAAATTTATTTTTAATTTGCAAACAAACTTTCCCTCTTCTCAAAAATATGGATGTAGAAGTGGTTCAAAAATTACAAGTTTTGATTTGTTACCCAGCATCATAAGAATTCATAAAATAATCAATCCACATACATGCTTTCTGTCGTCACCAAAGTGTTCTAAAACCATCAAGTACACTGCTGGCCACCGTAAATGCAACACCATGAAGGAAGCATGCAAATAATATGAAATTTACAACATGCATTAGCGGAGGTGAGATATGCAAATGATTAGAATTTCAGCGCAGACGCACATCACGCGCGCCTGTGGCGCCACTTCAAAGCGCTATTTAAGGCTTGGAGATTTCGACGATTTGAAGTACGGCAATTGTGTTTTTCTTGTGTTTTTTTCAAAAAAACGATCAATTATGCCTCGTAGAAAACAGCGATCATCTTTTGATCAAGTATCCGAGTTCGACAGAGGAAGGATAGTGGCCTACCGAGATTGTGGATTATCTTTCAGGGAAATCGGTAGTCGTGTTGGACGAAACCAAACAACTGTAATGCGGATATGTGATCGTTGGATGCAGGAGGGTACGACGGACCGACGTGATCGATCGCTTCCACCTCAGTGCACCACTTCACGTGATGACCGGCGTAATGTGCGTATGGCAGTGACGGATCGCTCAGCCACATCACGAACCATAGCACAGCACATTCAGTCTGTACCGCATCATCCAGTGTCTGCGCGTACCATTCGACGCCATTTACAGCAGAGTGGTCTGTCCGCAAGACGTCCATTGCTTCGTCTACCCTTGACGCAGAACCACAGGCGTCTCCGCCGCCAATGGTGCGATGAAAGAAGGATGTGGACGGCACAATGGAATGAAATTGTCTTTACTGACGAGTCACGCTTCTGTCTGCAACACCACGATGGTCGGATTCGAGTCTGGAGACACCGTGGAGAGAGGATGCTGAACAGCTGCGTTATGCACCGCCACACTGGTCCTGCACCGGGTATTATGGTATGGGGTGGTATTGGATATCACTCTCGCACTCCTCTAGTACGCATTGCCGGTACTTTAAAAAGCCAGCGCTACATCTCCGAGGTGTTGGAGCCAGTTGTCCTTCCTTACCTTCAGGGCTTGCCCACAGCCATATTTCAACAGGATAATGCGTGACCACACGTGGCACGCATTGTCCAAAGGTTCTTCGTCAATCGCCAGATTGAATTGCTTCCCTGGCCAGCTCGCTCTCCGGATCTTTCGCCGATAGAAAACATGTGGTCCATGGTTGCTCAACGATTGACCCAGATTACATCCCCAGCTGCCACACCAGATCAACTTTGGCAACGCGTGGAAGCTGCTTGGTCTGCTGTACCCAAGAACACATCCAAAGTCTCTTTGAATCAATGCCGAGGCGTGTGGCAGCGGTGATCTCCAACAATGGCGGCTACTCTGGCTACTGATTTTGGCAGGAACCACACTTCACAGAAGTCTATAAATTTAATCATTTGATGCTTGGTCAACATGTTATCTACAAAATAAATATTGTTGCGATATCTCTTGTCTTTCTTGGTGTTGCAATTTGGGTGGCCAGCAGTGTATTAGTCAAAAATATAACTCATAACAGCATCACATAAATTATAAAAATTCTAAGTGATATTCATTCCCCCTCCAATTATTCAAAATAAAAACCACAGCCGACAAAGATTTTTCTTACAAAATTATTTATATTTGCAGCAACCCTAGGCACACACACACACTTCCAGCACAACTTCCTAGATAGTAAATTGCCCATAGATGGTAATAGACCTGAGTTGTACTTGGTTTGAAAGAAAGAAAGCCCCCTCCCCCCCGGAAATCACTCACTCAAACAACCTGGGAATGGGGGGCTCAATTGAAGTAAGAATTTGCCAGGAGCCACTTGAGGCAGGCCACATTTAGTCATGTGTTGAGCACATGTATGCTTTAAAATAAGGAGCTGTTCAAGTACTAGGTCAGCAAATTTTCAGCAATTTTTGACTCACCCCTCTTGTCAGAAAAAGTCAGCAAAACTCTCACCCCCCCCCCCCCCTGTCAGCGCTCTGTCCCCTTCCTCCTAACGCTTATTGGTGGAATCTGAATTGGGGGCTTCCCCCCAAATAATCAAAAATTTATTTTTTTAATGAACAAAATATTTTTAAAAGAATTGTAAAAATATTTTTTACAATTTCGAAACAAAATATCTTTATATGTCATTATAATCAATTTTTGTCAATTTCAATGCTATTTGAAGGCTAAGAACCCAAAATTGTTCAAGAAATTCATTGCGACCCTACCTCTCTAAGCCCTTGACCTGCAGTAACATTCGGCCTGTGCGGACCAAATGTGGCCCTGGCGTTATGATGTGGCCTGTCCCTAAATCTATTTTTGTAACAATAACAATGAACCAAGTTACACATTTACAGATCGCTTAAGTGACTCGTGGCACAATTCCAGACCATTTAAGCGATCTCTGGCACATTAAGCAATCCCTTGAGTGACATGTGACAAAGTTTTAGAGCATTGGTCCTGCCACCAGTGCGGTTGTACATCACTCAAGTTATCCGCGGCACATTCCCAGATTACTTAAGTGATCTGCGGCATAATCACGGATCACTTATATGATGCGCGGCACAGCTCCAGAGCATTTGGATCCGCTAAGTATTTGAAGATCACTAGAGTGGCTCTGTAGGGGACTCGATAGGAAGAATGTTAGTTCAGGTGCCCACAAACTAGTGAAAAGTTTTACTCGTTTTTCGCGCACCGAGTAAGACGCCATTATGAATATTTCATATTTTTTATAAATGGTGGTTGATGACGTAAGAAATCTCCCCCCCCCCCCTCACGTCATCAAGTCAGCAAATCGAAAATCCCCATCCATGCTGACGTAATACTTGAATGACCCCTAACATAAAGATACCCTAAAGTTATTTTCTGAAGGTTAAAAAAAGTGGGTTCAGCTATAGCGGCTGATCGGCTAGTCCCCCCCCCCCCGTAACCAGACGTGGCTCGGGCTGTCACTTTTAAAAGCCGGGTTTTACTAGCAGGTTTTCTATGCCGCGCGCAACGTGAATCACCCAGCGCGACATGACTATTCATCAATATGAAAAGCAGTACGACTGTTTTCCTACAGAGCGCAATACGGCTCACGACAGCGCTTTACGTCGGGCGTGATTGGCAGACTGCTTCTGGAGGAGTTAAGCGTCGTGTGCCGCGCGTTTCAGCGATCTTCCCTTCATTTTCGTGTTGTGTCTCTTCCCTTTAAACCGGAGCATGCAGCAGATAGAGTAGATGACGCCAGGGTCATATACTACATAGCCGTCCTGAGCCGATGCGCCACGCTTGGAAAACGCAAATGCGTAACGTCATTATATAACTCATTTCTGGCGACACGAAATGATCCAGTTAGGTTCATGCGGCGCAAAAAGCCTACTCCTAGGAAAACCTGGCTTCAGGGATGAACACTCGTCACGGAATCCCAGGAGAGATAAACCCATTGTCTCTCATAGAATCTCTTGTGTGTGGATAGAGCCTGTTCCTCTTTTTTTCGCCTTTTTATTTACAGCAACCAATCTGCGAAACAGATTCGCTTTCCCCACTGGACTTCAGTTTTTAGCACTTCAAGGCGCGGCGGCGAAAAGATACGCTTGTCGTCGTCCCTTACTCCAGTGTAACTGAAATTTTTTTTCTTTTCTTCCTTTTCAGTAGCGAGTTGTAATGTGAATAAAACACGTCAAAAAAACTGCGGAAAGCAGTGACATTTTGCGGTTTCACGGAATTTTCGTAGTGAGATATTGGCTGTAAGCAAATGGGAAGGAGGGATAAAATAGGAATAGTAGGAGCGAATTACAGTAAAAAAAAAGACGATTGCGGCGAAAGTAGGAAAAATAGGAAGGCTGCGAGATCTGCACTCGGTATACTGCGTAATATAGGAGGTTCGAGACATCGTTTCGCCGCATAAGTAAAAACGTAAAAAAACTTTCTCACCACTGGGCATGGGGGAATTTTCGGCCACTGGTTCAGCGGAGTGATGTCGTTCTACAGACCATCGATTTCCAACGCTGACCAGTTTGCGACATAGGCAGGAAAACACGTCAAAACTAGCGATTTGGTAAAAAATCGCATTTTTAGAAGCAAAAGCGTATAATCGTATTAATTTACTAAATACGACAAAATCGTAACGGTTGGCAGGTATGCACAACCATTGGATGTTCCAATCCCATCCCCTGCTTTCACATTTCCTATTACAAAGGGAGAGAGCGTTTTTTTTTTCTCTTTTCTTTCTCTTTATATTCGGGGAAAGCTTCCTCTTATTTTTCTAGGCAATGCTTGCTATTCATCACCATGGGGAATGCCTATTCTAAGAAAGATCATCCCTTCAGAGAAAAAAAAAAAAAGACTTTTTCAGGGGTGGCTGCAAAAAGTAAGGAGTTATAAGGGCCCTTCCAGAAGGAAATGAAAAGTTAGGAGTATTTAAGGAGTTTGTAAGGATGTGCGAACCCTGTCAGTGATATAAGCAGATTATCCCAATGGACTCTGGTGCCTCTCGGGAACCTAACCATTTAATTAGCTTAAAAAAGATATATATACATGGAAAGGTACCATTATGCACTTGAAAGTAGACAAGTAAAAAATTTATGATTGAAAATGATGATAGAGATAAATAAATCAAAGTTATAAATCACATAATCGAGAATAGTTCTAGGTCTTGAGTACCACGCACAAAATTGAAATTGCAGGCAAATTTCTATGCATGAAATTATGAAATTTTATTACTCTACTAATGAGTTTGATATTTTCGACAAAATGACTTAATTTAGAACACAGAGTAATAATCATCATCGAAAAGCTGTCTTACCTATGTATCTTACATTCCTTGGGATTTGGTGGCTATTTACAGTTTTTTATTCCGCCCATGCAGTTTCTTCACAAATTTCTCCTAAACCTGTCAGTGGACTGTCAAGGGAAAATTTGATTGCAGGTAGCAATTGCTTAGTCTTTGACGAATGTCTTCAGGATGGAATCAAATTATGTGGCACAGCGATTAGACCAGCCCAATTGCAGATTGATTTAGTTAACGTCAATCAAATTTTATCAGCTTCTCTTATGGGATTTTCATTGACACTTTTCATTGATTGATGGCAACTAAATGAATGTGCATCTTGGCTGGTTGAATCATTGCATCACATAATTTGATTCTATCTAGAAGACATTTGTCAGACAATCAGATTTTCACTTGGCAGTCCACTGCCAAGGTTTGAAGTACAATTTGCTTGAGAAATTTGTGAAGAGATTGTATGTATGGAATGAAAAAATCGCAAATAGCCACCAAATCCCGAGCAATGTAAGATACATGTGTAAGACAGCTTTTTGATGATCGCTCTGTGCCCTGAATTAATTCATTTTGTCTAAAACATCAGTGAAACTCATTAGTAGAGCAATAAAATTTCATAGTTTCAAATTGCCCTTTTCCGCAATTTCAAATTTGTGTGTGTGGTGGGGGGGGGGGGGGGGTACTCAAGACCTAGATTTTCTCTGCTTATCAACTGTAGAATTATTGTTTTGCTCAGTCAGAAGCATGATACACTGTAAAGTAATGGCTCCCCACATCATCCAGCAGGGCCTCTAGGGCTAGGATCCTTTTCGTTGGGGTCCCCCAGGGGGTCCTTCTACAGCAAGTTTATAATGTGAAGAAACAAAAAATGATAAGAACCATCTCAGCCGTCAGGCTGGAGTCCTGTAAGTAGGTAAAATCATGAAAAACGAGGATGCCTTTCGTCATGCGACATTGTACCAGCGAATGTAATGTAATAGAAGTGCAGCAATCTATAGAAACTCTAAATGGATTGAATAACGTGTGGCGGCGAGCTATTTCTAATATGTACCTTTGAATTTTACAAAATGGGTACTGGAAATAAGCAAACACCATAATAGAACATCTGTTCTCTCAATATTAATGTTCACATTAGAAAATAGTTCATTTCAGCATGTTCTGCGATCATTTCAGTTAAATATCTCTATAGCGGTCAAAATGATCGCTTCCGTTGTTCTAGTGTTAACAACTGATCGATTGGTCAAACCAGCCCTAGTAAATAGATTTTCAAAAAAGACTGCAAAAATAAAAAAACTCACCTTGAATGTTGGGGATAAGTAATTCTTTAGGAACCAGAACTTCACAGGCGTTTTTGTGTTTTTTAAAACGCTCAACATCATAATTCTGAAAAAATAAAATATTTATTAAAGTAATTTGTGTTGCACAAAATTTTGATTGGAAAATTCACTTGTTACAATCATCATAGGGGTTCTGCAGTATCACGGGTGAAATCGTAATAATATACATCTAATCAAGTGAATATATAACAACTGAATCAGACCCGTAGCAAGAAATTTTGTTTGGGGGGAACCAAAGTGATAGAACAATAGATTTGGCCATCTTTTTCCCTTTTTTCGGTCATTTTCTCACATTTTGGGGGTGGGACCAGATCCCCCCTCCCCCTGAACTTTAGATAACTTGAAAAATTTTGATTTCTAGGTAATATAGCTGTCAACTTTGGAAAATGAGAATTATGGGAGATTTTTGGGCGGATCCAACTTCCTTGCAAAAACTAATGTGAAAGGGATTTTTGAAAAACAAAATATGGATTATTCAAAACTAAAAGTGAAGTTGTAGGGATTTTTGCCCTTTTTAGAAACATAACATGACATCGTGCTAGCTGGAATCTGGAAATTTTGCCTCTGACATTTCGCCTACGGAAATTTCCCCCTCTGACATTTTGCCTGCCCTGACCATATGGTTGACCAAGTGAGTGACTCACTATGTGAGGAGCCAAGTGATTGGGTGAGTGACTGTATGAGTGAGTGAATGATTGTATTAGTGACAAAGTGAGCATGCGATTTACTGTATGAGCAAGTGACTGCACAAGTGAGTGAGTGACTGTATGGAGGAGGGAATGACCATATGAGTGACCTTACTCTGTATTAGTGATCAATTTATGACCAAGTGAGTGACGTCACTCACTTATACAATCACTCACTCCCTCAATTGGTCACCCATATGGTCATGCACCCACTCACATGGTCATTCAATCACTTATGCATTCACTTGGTTATTCACATGGTCACACATACGATCACTCACCTAGTCACTCATATGGTTGCTCACTCACTCGCCACTGATATGGCAGGCAAAATGTCCGGAACAAAGTGTCAGGGCCAAAACTTCTGAGGGCGCATTGTACCAGAAGCGACATGTCTGGAACAAAACGTTGCGAGCCGAAATGTTCCATAGACAAAACGTACCAGGGACAAAATGCCCATAAGCTAAGCAAGCCATTGCCAATCAGTACAAAGTCTAATTACCTATCATTATTTCAGTGTAGTAATGATAGTAATTAGACTTTGTATAGTCTTTGTAGCTATCGGGCCCCAAAAAAAACAGAACATACAGACATAAATGTATGTATATGTTCATACCAGATGAAAATTATATCACTGAATCGAATGTCAAGAGCCAAACTGATGCTGGCTGTTTAGTGAATTTTGTTTTCCTTCCCGCTAAAATGAAACAATTTTTCTGTGATTTGGCACAATGGCAATAATTTACATTACGTTTGTGACATTTTGGGGGAGGAAAGAAACAAAAGCAATGATCTTTTACCACAGGTAAGTTCTTTAGGAATAATTTTTTCCTTAAGTCATTTTTGAAATTGCCATCGAAATTCTATAGAATTGCCAAAGAATTTTTCGAGAGTCTGGGAGGTAGAGTAAAAATTCTGGAGACTTTACAGCTACGATATTATATCATATACAGAATAAAATGAATTATCGCCTGGGAAGTTGTGTGTTAAGTGTTCTTTGGGATAAATACTTGCAATCGCATAAGCAGATTTTCAACTATATATGTGATGGAATTACCAAATTTTCTCAGCACAAGCTTTGTGTAAAACAGCATATTTAACTCACAGGAACTTCAATTCATTTGAAAGACAACGTGTAAAGTAGAATGAAAAAAAGATAGAATACCTCAATAATCGTTCATAAAGATGTCCAGAAGCCAGAGAAAAGATGTTGATTTTGTTGTCAACTTCCTTGGAGTCTTTCTTCTCGCCAGAGAAAGTGCTGAAATGCATAAACCAGCTGATAAGGAATCTGGAAACACTATCGGGTGCAATGAAGCCATTACTTATTTATCACAACCATTCTCTTAACAGAAAAATGATCAACAATTTTTATATAATAGGTTCTTCATGATACTTGATAGTAAGTATAACGTGGTCTTCACGTATTCCCAAGGGATCAGCATGATCCGTCCAGGGAATTTTTTAGTGTTAGTAGACATTCATGACCGAACTGGGATTCGAACCCAGACCTGCACAGTGAGAAGCTAGTTCCCTAACCACTCGACTGCCAGGCGGCGAGTGGTATTATATAACTAATACAGTCAATTCACAGTAAGTCAAACTCTGATAATTCAAATATCTGTTTAAATTAAAGTTTTCACTCAACCCCAGGACTCTTTACATATCTTAGTGTTAAAATTTTCCCTCACACTCTACTTGAATTTTTCTTCCTTTAAGTTGAGGTTTTCAGAAATGAGAGAAATTAAAAAAAATAGCATTAAGCAATAAAATTTAACAACTAGCATTTGGCAACAGACTTTAGCAGACTCATTTGTCAGCTTGCAGAAAGTGAATTACTTTCTTACAAAAAGGAGCAAGAGACATTATGGCCACGTTAAACAGGTGCACGTGGCCAGCAATCATGTAGAGGCACAGGTGTTGGCATTGATGGATGTTTCCACAGAACCAAGAGTATACCAGGAAAATGCCCCCAGACCGTGATTACACCACCAACAGCTTAAACAGTTGTCATGTGGCATGCCAGATCCATGGCATTTTGACTTGTCAGACCAAACAACCTTCTTGCATTCATTAAGTGTCCAATTTTGACATTTTCTAACAAACACAAGCTATTTTCTTTGGTTTTGCAGTGAAATCAAAGGGATTCTTGTTGGTTGCCGGCTATTAAAATCAATTTGTTTTAAGATCTGTCTTGTTGAGCACACGAATATGCTTTGTGATGATCCCGAGTTGTATTGTGCTACAATTTTTTGCATTGTAGCTCTTCTACTGCTGCACACAATGCGTGTCAGTCGACTGGCAGCTCTTTTGTTCACAAGTGATTTCTGCTCACTATTACCGCTTTCTGCTTGAAGTTTTTTGACTTAGCTGCCATTCTTTGAAGACTCGGGATACAGTTATACAAGAAAAACCAAGAAGGTTAGCGGCTTTGGAAATACTGGAACCCACCCCTTCTGGCACCCACGAGCATGCCACGTTCAAAGTCACTCATATCTTTGTTTTCCTCCCGAATAGGTAAATTGTCACGTTAACTGATGCTTCTGACCAGGAGAAAGCTTTTTACCAGCAAATCTGGTTTATTACGTCAGCACACATGCTGCACGGACGGGTCAACGTTTGAGTGAGGAGTGTTCCTGATTTTTTGGTCACTGAGTGTAATCTTGTATATACTTTATTTATAATTTCTTCCATTCATAGGAGTATCACGAGTGCATTCATTTCCATGATGCAGTACGTACATCTAGTTTCTAAATAACCTCATTCAATTGAATATGATTAAATAAGAATAACTTATCAAATAAGAATATTTTATCAAATTTCTTCATCTCCAGTAGTCTAACAAATTTTACTAATACAGTATTTGTAAGTAACGCTGTTGTTTTAATAAATCTTTCCCCCTCCCCACACTCTGGAATCGAAATTTCTGATAAGTTGAACTATTGATAACTCTAAGTTTTTGTCGGCCGCTGGCACATTAAACTGGAGATTTGACTGTAATTAGAACGTAACACAATTTTGATGTCAAAAGGTATAACATGAACGATAATTGACCAATGATAATCAAAATTCCACTTTTAGATAGAAATCTGGGGGGGAAGTAAAATCGAAGTAAGATCGATACTTACCTACTAAATACATCAATACATGTTAAAAATGATATGAAATACTTCATACATAAACACCTACTGAAATAAAAGAAAGGGACTTTTTCTGGACATTGTGCTGAAGTGAATTCAATCCCAGTCCTCACGCAATCCAGGCAAGTGTACACTACCATATACGCTGCTAGAGACCTGACCATGTGTAACATAACTAGTGGACTCTCAGAGGAAATGTCCAATTGGGTCTCTAATTTATGCAATCTATGTATACAAAATTGATTTTCTGACTGTGCATGTTCTCTATACAAATTTACTATTTTAAACCGATTGTCACGAAATTTTGCATACATACCAAACGCGACCCGACTTTTCAATGATAGACTACTTTAAAAGTTTGTCAGAGCTGGGCAAATGCCCAAAATGAGGGAAAAACTGTCAGACAACAATGGTTTGTGGGCCTCAACCATCACTTTCGGGATGTTTACTTTGGTTACCATGGTTCCCTAGCAATGCATTTCAGACATGAATATGCCTTTACCATGGTTTGCCACTTCTTTAATGCTACTAGTACATAACAGTGAAGGCAGGGTAGTGTCTCCAGTGGTGTACATAGTAACATGCTTGCTTGGAATGCAAGAGGGCCTGGATTTGAGTCATGGCGGTGATCAGGTGACTTTTCTTTCCGAGCTTATATTGACATAAAATCCAGAAAATATCTCTTTCCTACAAAATTCCTTGTTAACCATAATTTGTAGTGACCTATCTCTCAACCACGATTTCATTCAATTCAACAAATTGCCCCTAATCTCATATAAGCACTTTGCGAGGACCATGTTGGACCAAATCGAATGCCTTTGGAAATCAAGGTAAACAACATCTACATTTTTGCCCTTGCCCAAAGCCTGTGTCCCATGATCATAGAAGCAAAGGAGGTTAGTTACACGTGACTTCCCTTCCTGAACCCATGCTGGTTTTCCAATAATACTTCATTCTCATCTATTCACTTCACCATAAACTTTTGATGATAATTTCCAAAATTTTTTAAAGGAAGCTCGTCAAACTCACTGGACGATAATTCAACACAGTTTCTCTACTACCCTTTTTGAATATTGAAACCACATCAGCTTACCACAAGATAAAATAGCTTTCATGAGAAAGGGCTTCCGGGTGGGGGGGGGGGATTTATTGCATAAGATTTAGCAATAAAATTCTGGAAAAAATTGTATGTGAAGATGAATACACCATGCATCATCGCGGCTGAAAAAATTTAAATGAAGTGAATTCTTTTCTCAGAAAATTGAAAATTTGCAACAAAAAAAAAATTAAAATAAAAAAAATAACGATTTGTTGGCATTTGTTTTTAATATATTTTTTGAACTCAAAAAATGCATTAAAAACAAATGCCAAGAAATCGCTATTTTTATGTAACAAATCACACTTTTCCCCTGGAGGCTCTTTCTCCTGGAAGACATCTTAAAAAAACCCCAGAAAATTTAATTTTAAGTGCTGCCCACTGATAAAAGACCCCAAAATATGAAAGATTTCATATTTACCATATTTCTAACTCAAAACTTACACAATCTTTCAAATCAGGGCTTAACTCCCTGAGAATTAATAAAAAAATTCTACAGTGAGACAACTCCACCATTTGGGCATACAGGGTCTGAAAGGGATATTGTGGGCTAAATGACTTATCCCACAATATCTCCCCCCCCCCTCTTCCCCCATTGATATACACAAATGACAGGTTGGAAACCATCACAATGCATCTTGACTGACTTGCAATAATATCCTTTCCAAATTGAAAAATGTTACACTGTTACATTTTACAAGTGCTATTTCCATTGGAATGGATTACTGCGCAGAACCTCTACTATCTTCCTTATGATCTTTCGAATCTGTGCTATGTTGAACACTTCATTTTCTATGTGTTTAAAATGATAAGAGAAAGCCTCTGTTAGGAAAATGCCACAGTTGCAAATAGTTGCGGGAATCAAACTACCCACTTAAATTACATCTGCTCTAAATCGATATCATTTATTAATCAATTAATGATATAGAATGATTTTAAATGACACTTAAATTCATTTTTCCCTCCGCATATGAGAGAAGAAGAAATAAAAAAGCAAATGATACAGAGATCAGATGGTATACATCTGAACTTACGTGCCTGCAAAAATATACGTACTGCACTCTTAATATTTTCAACAAAACAAAGCTGATACAATTCAAAAAGAAAATAGGCCTAAGTGAGAGAGATACAACAATGTATTGCTAATGGATTTTTTGTCAATGGATTTTACTCACCAAAATAGGTTTAGAGCGAGACGATTCGGCCTGGCAGTTACATATATGTATATGTGTATTTCTCTTTCCTCTATTCAAGTTCTTTTTTTTTCCTCAACTCAGGTCTATCGCCATAGGCAATTTACTACCTAGTGAGTTGTGCTGGAAGTGTGTGTGTGTACCTAACAGTCTGAGTGCGTACCCAGTGTTGTGTATGATTTTTCAGTGCTGCCATCTATATCTCAGAAGTGAAGTGAGTGATGTGTAGTGACTGAATATTTGTACTGTTTGTAGGACTGTTGCTCTCTGTGGCGAGACTTTTTAACGGGGAGATCGGCTCGCATTTGTGCCTTGAAGTTGGGAACCACAGAAAACCAACTTCAGCCGACCACCACCGTGGTGACGGTGGGGCTCGAACCCAGGTCCCCGCGATGCGAGTCCGTCACCATGACCACTCGACCACCACAGCGGCCTATTCAAGTTCTTAATGCATTTCACGCCCACAACACACGTGTGTAATCATATTCATGTTGCTCACTGAATAAGGTGCTAAGCGAGATGGCACGGGTGATCCCTAATATATTGTATATATTCCCCCACACAATATTTCTATTTCGTATAATTTCATCAAATCCACTTCAGCGAGTGAACTCAACCCAACAAAACTGATGCTGGCTTCTAGTCCGCAAGTTATAAAACCCATTTGCTCACCAATAAGGTGTTAAGCGAGGTGACTCACTCCGATGGATATTTTATATTTCACAATAAGAATCACACTTTTTTTTTGTATCCTGTGTACATTGGAGTATGCAAGGGGACCCCCCCCCCCTTCCCCCAAGTCAAGATTATAATGTTATTTTGCAGGAAAAAACTTAAACCCCCCTCAGAAGGAAAAAATCGGAAACCCGCCAAGAAAATTCTGCGTACGCCTATGTATATAATATGGCGCGTGTAAAGATGAGATGGCATGGGCCCCCCCCCTCTCCAATTGCTTTTAAAATATACCTCCATCCTATTAGGATGGAAGTATTTTTTATGGATAGGATATATTAGGATGCATACATTTATCCGTCTTAATACAAATACAAAAACAACGCCACAACAGGCAAAATGCCCAACGAGGTGGCTGAGAAAAAGATGCCCATAAAAATATGGATGTCATATATTTCAAAAATACAGCAACCCAATTAAAAATGCAAATAACAAAAATTATAAGCAATATATACACAAGATAAAATATTATACAATGCCCATAAAGAATACTTATGGTTATCTTATTCTAAGAATGGATAGTGTTAATGTGAAACCCCAAAACCTTCCTCCAACTCCCAACCTCATCTCGTCTGTAATCACTACAAAATTTGCTAACTGCGACAGTACCCAATTGCCCGGGGAAAATATGTTGTAAAACTTTGTACGTTATTTTTTTTTTTTTTTGGACACAAAATAAAGTGTTCCAGACTCTGGAACACTTATGTTTGGATACACTTTATGTATGCAATTTACATGTATGCAATCTATTTTTCAATATATCCCAGGTAAAAGATTTTGAAATCTTACAGCATTCAGCAGTCTTACAGATCAAAATCATTCAATGTGAATTTGCAGATTTTAACAATTTCCCTGTAGCACATGCAAGTACTACAAGGTTCCCGATCAACCTTTTTTATTCAATGAAAAAAAGTCCCCTCTCTCAACATCCCATATAAAATCAGAATTTCTTGAATGCTCCATTTTCATTTTTTGGTGAAGTGGCCAGCTCTTGGGCTTTTTAATATAAAAATGTACAGTGGAACTTCGGTTAACAAACTTAATTAACGTGCTCACTATCCAAATCACTCGCATTTCTTATCGAATCAAACTTTCCCATAGAAAATAATGGGAACTCTGATAATTTGTTTCCACAATAAGTCATTCACATAAAAATGACTTCAATCAATAATACACCATAATAATAATATAACAAATAACACAATGCAATATAATATCAATTCCTGATTCCTGGCTATTTTACACCATTAGTTCTTGAATGTCATCCTCTCATGCACCTCCAGTCCCATGGTCTTCCCCCAAGAACACAATCTCTTCAAGAAATGTTGGCTCCTATTCATGAGCGAGTCCCTCAAAGTAGTGTTCCAAAAGGCAATCAACGCAGTTTTCTCCAAGCAGAATTAAAAAAAAAAAACTTGGGGAGCACCATACGTGCGGTTGCAATGCTACATCTAGTTTCGTATTGTAAGCAGTCCTGCTTGCACGTGTGTTAATTTTTCAAGTGAAGCATGCTGACCGGAAACTTGGAGAGAATATTACCCACAATTCCACAGTATGTGTGTTGGCGAAAGTGAAAAACCATCAGCTCCGTTGCGATAACGTGAAAATAAATAAACAAAGAGCAAAATTTTTGCTCATAATATATCCTGTTAACAGAATCAAAATTTCTTCAAAATTTTTCCTCGTTATGTGAATTGCTTGTTGACCACTGTACATGGAATTGTTACCAAAATATTGCCTATATTCGATAAAGGAAGATACAAATGAAGTGATGAAATAAACACACTTTTTGTTGAAAAAAAATTTAGCCTAATTTTTAAGAAAAAAAATTTTTTAAAGTGAAAAATATCCTAAAAATTTCCAAAAATGCCTTAAAAGTGAAAAAGTGTTAAAAATGCAAAAGTCATCAACATCTGGGCTCTGGTCATAAGCATTGTAATGTAAATTATGAGCAACAAAAACTGTCTTCGTGAACGATTTCACTGAAGATTACAAATTCTGGCAAGCTTCATTGAAAATACGGGAAAAAATGGGAATGCCTTGTAAAGTACAAGTCAAAAGGTGACCCTATTTCATTTGTACGAACATGAAATCATATCCTTTCAGAGTGAGTCTAATTGAAAAAAAAGAGTTATTTTTTGGCAAAGCGATGCGCAGGGTGATGCAAATTCAGAGGGACATAAATAAAGATATAACTATATAATTTAAAATTCCTGTTGAAAATACTGTTGAAAAATCACTGAATAGAGAGTGTAAATACTATGAGTGAGGTTCTAATCTGCATGCTGAGAAAGATGTAACAAAAATGACAGAGATAGAGAAAATAACAGCTAAAAACAGAGCATGCACAATGAAAATGTACCTCCTTATTTCATTCCATATTGCTTGGCATTCAGAAACGATCCCGCCAATTATTGGCATGCTGCTTGCAAGGCAAAGGAAGGGGAGAAAAAAGAGAAAAAGAAAAAAGTAAAAAAGAAAAAAAAAACCATCACCAAAAAATTAATAAAACTGCATGCAATTTTTCTCAACAGCACATGTAATGTGAATGCATATACAGCAGAATCCACCGGAAACATTTCCCTCCAAAAGCTTGATCCTCCCCTGGATATTCTTGATGTTATACTAAATTGAGAAAATTTTGTTCAAAATTGCTACTGTGTTCACAATAAGGCAGAATTGGTAATGAATATCTAATCTTTAATTACTCTAGAACCATCTTCGATATTTTGAAGTGAAAATAGTGAATGCCCGAATTCTTCAAGTATTTGTCAGCACCATACTGACCTAATCCTCAGGATTTGGCAAAGAAAAGGGTGAGCTTGTTTGAATTAAACGGACTTAGTCAAAATTTATAATTTTGAAGTAATTTTCTCCATCATAAGCAATCTGCGATTGTTTCACATTGGCACGAGCAAATTATTGCACCTTCGGGGATAAAGACTTAATTTTGCAGACTGTTCCACTTGAGGATGCAAAAGGGATCAATTATGGTGAATTCTATCCGAACTTCCTACAGCTATGGGAATCGTCAGGTACCAACAAATCATTAGGTTCTCGTAACGGACAAAAGGTTACCCTTCGAGTGAATGGGTTGGGTTTGTGAGAACCATGCACATGTATTTCTCTCATTTACCCACAAGTAGCAGAAACAAATTTTCTTGAGCTTCTCACTAATTTCCTATTCAAACTTGTTTATCTACTATGCCAACTTTGGGCGTGTGTGGTGGCTATTTTTATTTTTATGGAATTGTTGAAACATTTACCTGTATTTGGGTCTCAACCCGCAAAGTCAAGCAACTTTTTTTTCAATGTTAATTGATATGGTTGTTTTAAAACGAGTGTAAAAATGAGACACGAATGTTTAAATTTCATGCTATAAGGTTAATTTCATATACAGGGTGATTATGATCACAGTCCTCATACTCTGAGTAGTTTTTCCTTAAAAACTGCTCATCCAAATACAGCCAAATTTTTTGGATATCTTAATGAAACCATGGGAGAGAGATTTGTGAAATTTAAAAAAAAAAAAAAAGTCCAATTTTCGACCACCAGGTGAAAATTTGGCGCTTTTTCCTTTTTCCCATGGACCATTTAGCATATATATACCAGTGTTTCTTAACCTTTCTAAACCCAAGGACCAGTAAAATGTCTAACAATCTGACGAACCACTTGCGTTTGGTATTGCAGGACATTTCTGTATTTTTAGTGGTTCTGAATTTCTGGCCACTTAAAGTGATCTGTAAATGTGACACTTAGTTCCTTTTTCTGCAAAGTTAGGTTTGAAGTTGTGGGTTATATCAGATAAATTTGCGGGCCATGGGATGAGTATGTATGCTTTAGGATGCAAAAAAAGTTCTTGATGCCCAAAGTTCTTGATTTTTTGGAGCAGCATTGAACACATTATGACTCATCTGAACTTTATGAAAGAACTGCAAAGAAAAGGGCTGTGACAAAATCCTCTATATTCCTCTCATAATTTTTGATTGTAAATCAGAATTTTTAAAATGATGGATGGTTAATTATCTAGAAATTTCTATTCACCAATGCAGACTAAGTTTCAATCACATCAGATAATTAAAGTTTTAATGAACTGCCTGATAGGGGTTGAAAAATCCCAGAGATATCTTTTATCAATGCGCGCCTTCTCTTTAATCTAATTTTAAGAAAAATAATTTGTGTCTATTTGCTTCATTTATAATTTATTTCATATGAATAGGACAGATCATTCACCCTAATTTAATTCAATGTAATATTTTGTGTCTGTGCATCTGCCATGTTCATAGATGATTTCTTTGTCTTGCGTTTTTTTCTCTTGTTTTGCTTCTTATTATTTTTTTAATTATGATTAGTTTATTATCATTATTTACTTTTCGTGCTTGAAAATTAACCCAACAATGATTGTGTCCACCAGTATGGATCGACAACGATCTGTTGGATGGATTTTCTTCGTTTTGTGCAATGTATGTTTGTTGACGTGATGAATTGAATTGAAAGATATTTCTCTAAAGCCGATTCCAGTGTATATGCATATGTTAGCACAGCAAAACAAATAATCATGAAAGAACCATAAAGAAGAACCGTCTACATGAAAAATTTTAGAGCATGCTAGGTTAAAGAAACATCGCCAGCATGAATAGGTTAAGATCTCGATCATTAGTTTAAGCTTGTAGCATAATATATACGTATACGTAGACAATCGCAAAGGAAAGTAAAGCTAAGCGTAAGAAAGCATTGGAATAGATATTTTTTGCATTGAAATCCTGATGTTAACAAAAAACTCTGAACATAAAAGGATTTTATTTACCTCCCTTTCCAATTTTTCAACAAAAATTTGTTTAAAATCCATTGAAAAGGTGCCAATATGTGTTTTGAGCTTCATTTCTCAACTACAGCACCAGGGAGTTTTCCTTTCCCTGGTCGGTTAGCGAACAAATCGCCAGGCCCCCAATATGAGTATTAAAGCCTTGTCGGACCAAAGGGTCTGGGTACAGTTCAAAGTAGAGTAGTGTTTCAATTTTATCAGGCAATGCCGAAAATTTGTATGAGCTGTACAGTGGAATCCCATTCATCAGACCATGTTGTAACATTGTTATAAAAGTGAAAATTGTACAACCAAGTTTTAAATTTTAGTACACACACATTTAGTTAAATATAAGTAATATAAATGACAGTCATATAAACAAGGTTCCATTTTAATGTATTTGGTATTTCTTATTGGTAAAATATAACCCGAGATCGCATGTTAAAAAATTCAGAGTCACAAGTTCTCTCTTGTCTATACTTATTTGGAATCAGCAGTCTGTTTTATCATACAATTGGAATCTTCCCACTAGGTAAACACATGCAGTCAGTAAAACTGGCGTTATAAAACAAACTATAATAATAATAGTTAACTAAAAACACGACACATCACTCCACGCCATACACACAAAATTTATATATACATGCACTGCAAGTATCAAAGTATCTTTGGCAAGTTTTCTCACTAACATGAACATATAATCAGCACTATTCTCTAATTAGTACTATTTATGCCAATAATTGAATTTTCGAAATTTCAGCTGATTGGTCACTCTAATGTCATTTGCAATTGAAATTAGAGTGACCAATATAAGGTGAACATGTTCGTAGGTGCAAAAAAGAAAGTCGAAACTTCATGAAAATAGAAGGAAAATATTGATCATCGCACCTTGTAATTGTATCCCAGATTCGATTCTGATATCCGTCTTCGTCATACAGCAGCTCCTCATACTGTTTACCAGGTTTTTTTGCTACCTACGGACGATAGTTTTTAAAAACACAATAAGACAATGTGCCGACCCAAATTATTTTCATGAAAATGAAAAAAATGGGACGGAAACAGCTCAGCTTACCCTGACTTTCATTATGTGACTCCTAAAGCTGCTCAGAACCACAACAGCTTCCGGAGAGCCTGGGGGTGTATCAGTGTTTTCATGCCTGTAATATAAAACATAGTGAAAGTTGTAACCTGTATCTATTCCTATCTGGGCTTCTTTAAAACCAGGGGTTCAAGGACCTTTTTGAGGTACTCGAAGAGATTTCCACAACACACTATAATGGTACAGATCCATGTCTGGTGGAAAGGGACACCCCATTCAAAATAAGTGTTCTAAAGTAAATGTTCGTCCTTAATCGAATAAATCTCACCCAAATATATCAAGTCATATAGGTCATTTGGTGTTTACCTAAGATCGTCAGATGTCATGGTCTATGTAGACTTGGTACGATCTGTAAACAGCATTCCTGAGACGCTGATTTTGTGGTGAAATGATGTCATGGCTACTGCTGCCACATTGCGATACCATGGTGATGAAAAAAAATTCAGAATATATGCAAATCAGTGATGCAATTGATTGATCACTTCTTCAGTATAAAAGGCAATGACAATGTCGTCTCTTAGCACTTGTAGTTCCGCTTCACTCGCATTTAGCCATACTTCACCATTCACTGGTTCAATCCCCCCCCCCCCCAGTGAGTTAGAATGTCATAGTTTGGAATACCTCTACAGTATTTCATGTACCTGAACTCCTAAGCCTGCTTCTTTATCATGTAAAGCCTACCTAGGTCAATGAACAGAATGAGCCGACTTCAAAAATCCAGTTGCAATGAACTGACTCCCGGTGATTGGAGATATGGGCCGACAACTTGGTGGTATCAATTTTGTCAAAACTTTGTAAAATTTCTAAATCTAATAGTTAAAATATTCTATTTAAATGAAATCTAATTGTTCAGAGTTCAGGTTTTGAATCTTATTGTGTTGAATTGTGCTTCGTGGTACTCATTGAGCTCCTAGTTGTGACAAGAGATCCGTCACAACACATACTGAGTACTATTCCAAAAAGGACGGGGGGGGGGGGGGGTCTATGGCCAGCATTTTATTGGTACGAGGAATCAATGGATCACAAAAAATTAATAACACAAAACACACAGTTTTCAATGGAATAAAAGCAACTCAAATGCACTAAATTGCCTTTAGCGAGAATAAAATACAAACTGTTCACATACCCAACAATATCATAAATTTCAGATGACCGACCCTGTCTCAACCGCAACAGCCATGCACCAGGATTTGCTTTCAGCTGGAAATATCCCTAGTAAACAAGAATAAGGATCAAGTGTGAACTTAGGTCAATACAGTCAGCATTCACTATAACAGACTACCCTCGTTGCA
The DNA here is from genome assembly GCF_987345545.1 of Pholcus phalangioides. Lineage (NCBI taxonomy): Eukaryota > Metazoa > Arthropoda > Arachnida > Araneae > Pholcidae > Pholcus > Pholcus phalangioides. Next base: position 6,247,724 of record NW_028301613.1, on the reverse strand, counting down.
AGAAAAACAGATATTATATCAGGAGGCCATTATATCGAACGTTTGAAAAAAAAATTCACTTCTGAATAGAATTCATATTTGGACGTAATAAAAAATAACATTATTAATTTATATGTAATAAGCGGTTGCAGTGAAAATGCACAAGGTTAGAAAATAATTATAATAAACTTATACTGATTAATTTTTCATTCACACACTTATGTATTAAATTCTCCAACATCAAGAGTCAACATCATACAGAGTTTTGGAAGCGAAAAACATGGATTTTGTACATTTCTTTCAGAAAAAAAAGGGGGGGGGGAAGCAGGCAGAGCTGAATTCTGATGTTGTATTGGATTGAATGTCTTTGTAAGTTGTTACATTGAATGAGAAATAGCACAGGATCGATAGGAAAAAAATTTGGGACTTATCGTACTGGTTGTTATAATAGAACGGTCACAATAACGCATAGTGGTTTCAACGAATGTCGACTGTACTTTTTAAGTCCTCCATTTAAATTATTGATCAATAATAGATTTACGCTACAGTCTGCTGCTGATACTTCTGCACATACCCCTTGTAAACATTCTTCTGTTGGATTTCTGATGAATCAGTACATGCCAAAAAGTGTTACGCAAGAATATATGTAACCCTAACACATCTATGATGTCAGACTTATGCAAAAGGTACACCAATTTAAATCAGCTAGTATATAACGAATCTATTTTATTTCAGTATGGACATTTTTACTAACTCTCTGTGGCCTACCACACGTCTTTTTGTTTTGTTTATGCGTTGTTAAAGAAAGGTGAGAGGAAAAACTATCTTCCGCATGAGAAGAGAACATGAGTTGGAATGCACCTCCCGTCATGGAAGGTTGTGTTTAATAAGTGTACCATGAAATAAAGTAGTTTTCTTTAGGTTCCATGGTTTTGCACATTAATTGGAGATCCCTCCAATACTAAGTGTCTAGGAATCTTCAGCCACCATTTGGACAGGGACACCCCCCTTACACCGTTGTCATTATAAGCTTGATTTAAAGCCCGATTTAAATTGCTCGATTTTTAAAAAAAACTTCAATGATATTGAAGTAAGAGCAATCCCTAGTATGATACACATGTTATTAAAATGTGGTGAAGGCTTTGTTTAAAAATTTTTTAGAAGATCTCGTAAATATAGACTAAAATTCTTAGATAGTAAAAAAATATAGTTGTTCTATTTATAGATTCTGTGAATGAAAAAAAAAATTGGCAAAAAAAATGTACGGAGTTAAACTTACTGCATAAAATATTTGCAATGCATTACAATGGGACACTAGGGTTCTGCTGATAAAAAAAAAGAAAGAAGAGAAATTAGTTTTTGTATAAAGTTTTGAAGTCTATGCCCCTGATTGCTGATTTAAAATAATGATAGCTGTCGTGCCAACATAAATACTATTATTAGACTTGAAATTGATGAAAAGGGAAAAAGTCTAGAGTTTGCTCGGTTTTTTTAAATCAAATCCATGAAAGAATGAAAATGTGTAAATTATTAAGCACCATCACGCAAGTCTGAAACACATCATTATAAATGCATCCAATGATTGCATAAGAAACAATCTCAGGGCTCTCACTCAAAAAATTAGAAAGAGTAGAACGGGGGTGGGTACTTTCCACTTAGACAACATAATCATAGCATAATTTTAAAAAAATCCCTCAATTTTGTTTCTGGTGAATTTAATTTTATGATACTATTTCAATATTCTTTGATATTGGCTGAAACCAAAGAAAAATGACAAAAATAACTTAGTTACAAAAACAATTTTTTGCCAAAATTTCTCTTTTGGAGTCCTCCACAGTCCAGTCTGCTAACTCTCTTTGAGATTGCACAGCATATTATGAAGATCCGTAAGTTTTTTTAAGAATGATGCTCTTTCGAGACCAGTTTCAAAAGCACAGTGCAGAATGTGTAAATCACCCCAGGTCCGATATAAATAAGTCAAGGTGGACCAGATGGTTTTACTGCTTGTCCATCCCTTTTTTAAAAGGATTGGTTTAAGTTTTAGTGCTCAATGCCAATTTAATCGTTTTTGACACAAATGAAGCACTTTCATTTCTAGCTCTTTGCTGAGCATTGTAAATATTGTTTATGCCTCTGCATGCCCTAAAAATTACCAAACACTATTGATTGCTATTGGGTATCATCAGAGTCAGAAAACCTAGTATATGCCTATGTATTCAACTACTTTGTTACTGTCCAAGACAATAAAGTTGTAAATACAAAATTACTTTTTTTAAACCAGGCAGAAGTTTTTAACGACTAATCTACTTGTTGAACCCTCAAACTAAGTAAATGAAAAATTAATAAACCGCCAAATGGTCCACACAACCCCTCCCCCAAATAACTTTAAAAACGATACAATTTCTGGTTTGGCAGAATCATTAATAGCAATCTACTACGAGTACATCTGTATTATTTGGCATTATATCGATGATTCCCCTCTTCATTAAAATCAATTATGCTAATTTTCTTGATAGGTTTTGGTAAAAAACAAAAGGAAAAGTATGACAAAAAACTAGAAAGCAGGACAAAACCAAGAAAGTAGGACAAAAGTAGGATATTTTACCAAAAAGTAGGATGAGTGGGAGCCCTGCAATCTTGTCAATCGAATGCATTTCATTTAGTATAATCATTTAGTTGAAGCTGAAGGAACCTTTGGTTGTACATCAAATGATTTGAGAAAATCTGCACTGTATTTGGAACTAAATATGGCAAGGCTCTGTCACTACTGCAATATATACTCATCACCATAAATAGACATGGTAATGTCGTAAAAAAAATCCTCAACAGGCAAGCCAGTCACATAAGATGTCCCAACAACTCTGACATAAATGATATGAACATGCTCTAATTCAAGGTGTGTGAATACTGCAATGCAGTCAACATTTGCTTTGACTTGAAAAATTAGATAAGATTGTAAAATTGAAAGTTTGTAAACAGGAAAGTCTGGCTCTATTTGGGAACAGAACTAATTAATGAAAAAGTGTCAGTTTGTAAAATCAAGAAACGAATGTATATAAAAGAAATATACACATGACAGCACAGTGGCTATCATCAATGATGAAAATATTCTCACCAAAGTTGCGGAAAAAACTCTTAACATTTTATTCTGAGCACTCAAATTTAGGCAGAACCAAATTTTCGACAATAAATGACCAAAAAAAAGTCTATTGTTTGAAAATGCTTAAAATATGACTAATAGCTCGAAAATGACCATAATATGGAACGTCATAGAAATCAGAGTCCTAGTAATAACAATAGGTGATGCAGCAAGAAAAAAGTTATATAACAGATGATTTTATCTTCTTTTGATATTGCGGTTTAATTTCCAACTGCGGTTAAAAGGTACAAAATGTTTTAATGTGAGAGCACAAAGCACAGAGTGCAATAATGGGCCACAGTATATAAATGACATAATACATACCAAGTTTGCCATCACAATAGTATCGACAGCAACTGGAGTACTGTTTGTGCCGAGAGTGAACTGCAAGCCTCGAGGAGGGTTTCCAGAGAGGTGTTCGAAACAATGTCCTAAAAAAACAATTATGTACAAGTCAAAACACAAAAGTGAATTAATGTTGGTACCGACACTGAAACAGCAATTATACGTTCATAACTCTGTCAGTTTTTTTTCTTTTCAGTCAAAATTTTTACATGCGATACAGCGAATCCAAAGTTAGTCAAGAAGAAGCATTTCAGAATTTCACCTTCAATCAACAAATGCTCCAACTCAAAATCGGCATAAATACTGCTTTCCACCTGGAAAAACAGATATATTAATATAAGGGTAGATAAAATGAAAAAGGAACAGTTGTTATAATTTGGTTTATATTTGTATGAGTATGGGGGAAACTTTGTGTAGAGCTGGATACATAAGGAAGGCAACCCATACTGCAGAATGGACTTGCCCTAGGTAGTCACATGGTATCATATGACATGTGCTGGCAGTCAGCCAACAATATCATCCAATAGGCAATCAGTTGTTTTTTCATCTGCATCTGTGGAATGTTTGCGAGTGAAGAAGAGCAATGGGTTGGTATTCGTTTTTCAGTGGCAAAAGGAGTTGGAGTTTGCAAAGTGCATAAGCAAATGAGGCTGTGTACAGAGAACAGGAGTTGTCATTGACTCGTGTGCAAGACTGGCACAAGCATTTCCACTGTGCACTCACTTTCCTGTGATGGAGTTTCTCTGTAATGATGGCATCAACAGAATCAAAATGCACCCACCTTCTTGCCAATGTCCCTTATTGTGCTGCATCTATTTGGGCTGATTATTTGGTCGACTTCTTTCACCAAAACGTCCCTGATAATGATGTGACTTCTACCAGGCATTCATGATTTACAGATTCCTGTCCCTCGCAGAAACGCTTCTAGCACCAGTTCTGCACACGAGTCAATGACAGTGCATATTAACCGAACATGGCCTGCTTTTGTCAATATACTCCGCGAACTCCAACTCTTTCTGCCACTAAAAAAAAGAATAATGATTGTTGATCTTCTCTACTCTCAAATATTCCGCAGACGAAAAAACAACTGAATACCTGTCGGACAATACAGTTGGCCGACTGCCAGCACATATCACTTGCTTCCGAACGACTACCTTGGGCAAGTCGATTCCCTGGTAGGGGGTTGCCTTCCTTACCACCGTCTCTACCTCTATACAAAAATGTTGCCATATTCATAGGAAAATAAACCAAATTATGACCACTCTGTTCCATTTTTGTGTTTGATTCTTTCTTATAGATATCACATCATTAGCAGTTTTTAAAATGTATTTCATAAGAAAGAGTTATTTAATTTTAAATTACAGAATTCATAGTTAATACAATAATCAACTAACCTCTTCCAGATGGATATTGTCAAGATCATACGGTGATCTCACAGATTCCACTAACCAATTCTCTGGAGTGACCATAGCTAGCGTTAGAAGAGGAGATGATGGAAGACCCACAAATTTTGCTATTGGGCCATTGCCAAGATCCCCATCTGGAGTAAACGTGAGTTCTGGCTCCAGGACAAAGCGATAGAAGCTGAAACAAAAACGAACGGTGAATGAAACTGCTAACTGAAAAAAAATTAATATTTAATAATTCAATTGGAGGTCAGATAACATTGTGTGCCTCTTGTTGAAATCTTCGTTGGAAATCAGGGGCCAGAAATACTTTCAGATGGCAACTCATCATACCCGGAGACTGTGTGGAAGAAGTTTTGAAAGAACTGCACGGAAGCCCAACTGATGGATATTTTTGCATCACCAGAATGCTACAGAAGGCTTGTGCACGATTCTATTGGGACAAGTCCAGGACAAATGTGGGAAAGTGGTGTGAGAACTGTAACATCTGTGCCACCCGAAAAGGACTTCTGAAGTAGATTCATGCCCATCTTCAACACGAGAACAATAGTGTATTATTCAAGAGAACAGAACTAATTAATGAAAAAGTGTCAGTTTGTAAAATCAAGCAACGAATGTATATAAAAGAAATATACACATGACAGCGCAGTGGCTATCATCAATGATGAAAATATTCTCACCAAAGTTGCAGAAAAAACTCTAACATTTTATTCTGAGCACTCAAATTTAGGCAGAACCAAATTTTCGACAATAAATGGCAAAAAAAAAATTGGACATCCTGGGACCATTACTTAAAACCCATGATGGTAACAAGTACATACTTGTGGTGATGGACTATTTCACCAAGTGACTGGAAGCATTTCCCATTCCCGATCAGGAGGCAGAGACGCTGGCACAAATGTTGGTCCAGAATTGGGTGTCTCGATTCGGAGTCCCCATGCTGATCCATTCTGATCAGGGAAAAAACTTAACCTCAGCTGTGTTTGTTAGGATTTGCAAACTTCTGGGAATGGAAAAGACGCAAACTACTCTGCTTCATCCGGAATCTGATGGGATGGTGCAGAGATTCGACAGAACCATCTTGAATCACTTCTTACTGTTCGTGTCGAAAAACCTACAAGATTAGGACTCAAAGTTACTGCTTTTCTTGCTGGCTTATAGAAGTGCCATCCAAGAGAGCATTGGATTCACACCATCACAGATGCTCATTGGACAGTTCTTCGGCTGCCAAGCAATCTACTGTTTGGGCAACCACCCAATGCACCTCTTCCTACGTAAGAATACGCCATGGAACTCCAAAGGCACCTTGAGGATGTGTATCACATCGCCAGGGACGGAATCAACCTCGGCTATGAGAAGATGGGAGTTTGCTACGATGTGAAAGCCATATCTAATGACTTCAAGAAGGAAGACCTTTTCTGACTATGGAATCCAAAACGCCAGAAAGAATGGTTTACACGACTCCAGACTTCGTGGCAAGGATGTTAGCATGTCATGAAGAAACTGAACAACGCTATGGTGTGGATTCAAAGAACACCAAAGTTAAAAGTAGTCCATGCCAAGAGACTTGCTCATTAACAAAGGATTACAGAAGGACTCACCAATTTGAGGACTACATTGCTCAGGAAGCGCAACTGTCAAGGAGGGCGGCAATATTACAAAGCACGGACATTTGAAAAGGCTTGTTAATGCATGCAAGGTCTGCATGGCATGCAACTGTTCGAATAGAAAAGCAAGATTTTATGGACTCGGAATGAAGAATTCAAAGAGAACATGCACATGTGTTCAAAAGGCTGCTGTAGTTTAGAGGGAATCCTAATTGTTGTAAATAAAAACGTTTCTTCACTCTCAAATCGTCCTTTTTATGGGTTTCAACACATCTCAAGTTATATATTATCGGCAAATATTCTTGTGATCATGTGAAGATAAGGAACTAAAAGCTGCGTCATTTTCCCTCTGGTTTCGAAGTGGTTTTCAGAAGTGCCACATGAGGGAGAACTCAAGCAATTCAGTCTTTTAGTCTCTTGGTATCCAGGTCACTTGAGCAAATGAGTATTCCTATGAAAGGAAGGCCCCATTCAGACCATAAGTTGAACGCACACATGCTCTAGACCGAGAGGGGGGGTGGGTCCTTCAACGCAAAGCCTGCTAGCCATTTCAGAAATTAACTAAATCAATAGAAATTAATATGACTGGTAAGCTTGTGTGACATCTGAGCTTCATTGAAATTTTAAATGGGGTCTATCCCGTGTAAAATGGTCGCCTGGAATAGACAATTCCATTCATTATGCACAGAACTGGAAGAGATACCCGGAAGGACTAGGCTGATGTAAAATATAAACAGATTAATGGGAAAAAAGAAGACATCAAACAGCTGTTACCTTTTCAATGGCATGGCAGAATGTTTCTCCATGCAGTTCATGAACACGGTTATGTGACAATTCATCACTTTCTGCAAGACCATGAGCATCGGCGAAAGTTTTTGAGCACCCTTGGAAACAGGATCCATTATCGCAACTATTTCATGAGCTGGTCTGTCAGCCGCAGCGGTGGGAATTTTAAGGGCACTGAAAGAAAAAACACATTTTTTAATTGGTAAATACGCATTAAAGACAAATGTTTTTAAATTAAAAGTTAATCCTGTTAGGCAAGGATCAAGAAATTTTGCCCCTGGAAATTTCGCCTGCCTTAATCGCATGTGTGACAGAGTGAGTGAAGAACTCGAGTGGTGTGGTGTAAGATGCTTGTCTACCACCATAAAGGTTGCCATCAGGTCCCAGAATCGAACTGGGGGGAGAATATAGAACAAGATATTTTCCCTAATAAGCTTGAGGAGAGATGGTAACTTCATTCCCAACCCAACTCATTAATGACAATAAATTGTAGTATAGCAATATGGCTAGAGTTGGTGTATGGTGAAGTAGAGGAAGTGAGTGAATATGAGGAACTGTATGGGTGAGTGAATGTGAGGGACTGTATGAGTGAGTGAATGTACTGGTGAGCAAAAGACCATGAGTGACTGTATGAGTGAGTGAATGTACTGGTGAGCAAAAGACCATGAGTGACTGTATGAGTGAGTGAATGTACTGGTGAGCAAAAGACCATGAGTGACTGTATGAAGAAGTGAGTGAATGACTTTATGAAGAAATGAGTGTTTGTGAATGTATGGGTGAGTGAGTGTGAATGACCAAGTAAATGAGAGTATGAGAGTGTGAGTGACTGTATGAGTGATCAATTGAGTGACCATATAATGATCAAGGTCACTCACCCCTTCTATTGGTTACTCATCCACACACTTGGTTAGTCTTACAGTTATTCATCCACTTACTCGGCCACTAATGCAGTAATTTACTTGATCACTCCCCCACTCAAATGGTCAGAACAGGAGAAACGTGTAAAGGGGTAAAATTTCCGTAAAACTGTTAGGCGAGGGTGGGAATACAATTTAAAACTGCAATGGAAATAAGTTCTGCACAACTGACACAGAAATACAATACCTTGCCTTCAGTTTTGTAAAAAAAAAATTGCCACCTGTTGCAAGAATGATGGAGACAGTGATTGCATGATTACCATCACCATGCTCAGTTATCTTGGAACAGTGGGCAACTTCCTTTGATTTGGTAATTTTGATTTTTATTGAGTTGTCCCCACTTTCCTGAAAGACATTCATTTTACCATGATCTGAACTGAATTACCATGTTAGGGTATGGGTATAATGCAGGCAGATACAGTGATACCCCTACTAAACCAGACATACACATCATCTATATTCCTCTGCAGAACTTCTAACGAATTGGTACATGTTGGAATGTTTGTGTAGGTACAGTGAACCTTCCGTGAAGTTTGTTTCTGTGAATGCTTGTTATGTGTAATGCTGCCATCTACAATCATTTTTTTTAACTATGAGTTTTTTCTCAACTCAATAGTGAGTGTAGTGTAATGAATGAATAATTATACCGTTGTAGGCCTGTTGCTCTCTGCTACAAAACTTTTTAACTGGAAGATCGGCTCGCATTCGCGTCTCGAAGTTGGGAACCGTAGAAAACCAACTTCAGCCAACCACCACTACGGTGATGGTGGATCATGTTGCTTATGATTGTCCATGCTTCAGCTCCATAAGTCAGCGCTGATAACACACACTGGTTAAAGACTTTTCTTTTCAGGTATGTGGCTCTTCAGAATTAGTTTTTGCCATAAGTGCTCCATCCAATCCTGATTCTCTGTTTATTTCATTAATGATTCTGTTGTCCATGGTAATTTCTTGGTCCAGGTATACATGGCTTTCTATTTCTTCTATCTCTGTGCTGTTGAGCAAGATCATCTTCTCAAGGGCAAAGGAGTTGAATGTATCTGTAGTCTTTTGCAGATTCATTTTTCAAACCCACCTGAATACTTGCTTTCGCCAGTTCCAGTATCAATTCTTCTAGTTTGTCTGGATTACTGCTGATAACAACAACGCTGTCTGCAAAACATAAATGGTTGAGAAATTCTCCATTTATTTTAATTCCTTTCTCATCCTAATCCAGTTTTCTGCATACTTCTAAAACAGTGGTAAAGAGCTTTGGTGAGATAATCACCCTGTCTGACTCCTTTTCCATAAAATATAGGATGTTCTAAATTCAATTATAAATTTTAATTTTTGGCTTTGTATGGCAGTTTGTTAATAAAAAATCAGACATAGAGTGGTTTAAATAATCTGGATGAATTTTTTTTTTCAAAGACCTTCCAGTAATTCAGCGTTTCCGGTAATCTGGCGCACCCCCCCCCTCTGATATATGCTGGATTACCAAAAGTCTACTGTATCGGCAAAAAAATTGTCAAAGGCAAGTAAGATTGCCAGATGCAGGATGAATATTGTTAATTTCATGAATTAAGAAGAGTACAGAAAAATACCTGTGTTTGTCAGATATAAATTTCAACTCGTGTCTGACTTTGCTCTGCTTCTGTGCTAATAGTACTGAGGTTGCTTTCATTATCATATCACTGAAATCAAAGAAAATAATCAATAAATGACCTAATAAATTTTTTTAACAGAAGCATAAACGTTATACGCTAAGTTAACTTCCTAACAAAAAAAAAAAAGATAACCATAACTTCCCAATGATACTAAAATTAGGATTTTAGTAGCATGAACTTTCACGTAGCATAAAATGTGCTACAAAGACCGAAAACTAAATTTCATAACAGTTTAATGATGACATTAATAATGGCACAGCTTTTAGTTTGTAAGAAAAAAAATTGGAAATATATTGATTCAAAAAATAGTAGAAATAAAAATAAATGTAATGGAAAAAAAATTATAATCATGATTACGATAATCATCACACACACAATCGTAGAGAGATGCAGTTTTCTATTTTAATTGATAATGAGGAATAAACTACCAAAATATCAAGTCACATTCTACAAATCGAGAGCATCAATGAGAAAGGCAAAGCTGTTCAGTGGTAACAGCATATTTTGATTTTGCTTAGCTTTAAAAAGAAAGTGGCAGGTGGGTTGGATTCACAATAAAAAGAATAATGATATTTATATGTAAAACAGTTACCTATCTTCTTCATGACTCGAACCTTCACCCTTCAATTCAGATGATAATTTGTCACCGAACTGACTCATTGAATATTTTTCTAAGAGTTGAAAGTCATCCTCAGTAAATTGCTCGTTTTCATCAAGTGGACCAATAATCTGAGTGATGAAAGATACATAATCAGAAGATGCAGAAAATAAAAATATTAACTGCATTGCAAAAACTTGGAAAATTTAAATCGGGATCATTCTAGCGATACCAAGTGCACTGGATTGTCCAATTACTGTTGGGCGCGCTTATAACAAAGTCAGACCAAATCAGCATGCAAACTTAGTTATATCCATACCGGCTTGAAAAATGATGCATTTAAGCAAAATAAAACCTTTTTACATGTACGATACACATTTTAAAGCAATCTAAGCATTTTTAAAATGAATATATTAAAACAATGTTTAAATAAAGATAATAAACGTAAATAATCACAATCTCATGTAATCGAATAAATACATCAACAAAAATATGTGTCAATCATTGAGATTTTTTTCCCCCCTTGATATGATTGTGGATGTTGAATGTTTTATGTTTAAACCATTTTTGCCAAATAGCCATGCAAAAAATATGATGTCATTTTTTTCTAGTAAGGGCACCGACACTGGTAAATTTTTTTATCTCATTTTTTTGAACAAGTAATCCCCAATTAACATAGAGTAATCCAAATATATTTTTTTGATCCCCGTTTTTCCCCCTCAACCAACTGCATAGCAACAATTTTTGAAACAATGAGTAGCATTTTGCATTTGGACATTCTCAAAACCAATTTGCATGACAAAACCACCACAACCAACATCTGAGAATCTTGCTTGAGAATGTGTAAAATGTGCACACATAAAGTTAGGTTTGGAGATTAGATTCTTGGGAATAAGTTAGGTTCTAATTAAGTGCTATAACTACATTTAGTTACTAACATCCGAACTTTGCTTCGGCCAATTGGTGTTAGGCATGAATTTTTTTGTTTCAGCATTTGCAGCACCATCTATAAGAAAACCTGGGAATGAATTGGAAGTTTTGTTTCTTCGCATGCTTCACATAACATGCCTTGCTCACTCATTACACAGCATTGAAGATAGATAGCTGACCACAGGAATCTAACCTTGGAGTTCATATTATTTTTATTTTTTCGCATCATAAATGGCAGAGATTTGCAGAGGCCCTCTATTTCCAGTAAAAAATTAAGAATTTTGCCCGCAACTGGTGATGTCCAATATTCCATTTTTTGTAATTTTTACTATGAAATATGGTCAGCATAGTAATACAGAGAAAAATGTGGTGTTTGAATCATCTACCAGCCATTTTAAAATTAAATATGTATAATGGGAGTCTAGGAGTCTGTAGTGTCACAGGAGCTTTTCATGTAATACGGATAGGGGGGTAGCTTTCTAAAAAAGAATTTTTAAAAAAAACAATGGCGGCAAAAAAAGAGAAATCAATATTTTTTCCTTAGTTTTTTTCAAGTTTTTATTATTTTCAGGTTGGTAACGATATTTGAAAACCGGCACTATGAATTCAGAATCTGGAAGAACTGTGAATGTTGAAATCGGCATTGCTAGTCTAAATCCAGAAAGTTGGCAGTTCTGATACTACTTCACCAAACACTACTCTGGCCATATCGCTATATTGCAATTTACTGACATTAATGAGATGGGTTGGAAATGAAGGTGCTATATCTGTAGGTGGTCGCCTCAAGCTCGTCAGGGAAAATATTTTTTCTATATCCTCCTTCGGGTTTGAACCTGGGACCCTGACAGCAACCTCCATGGTGGTAGACGAGCATCATAGCACCAGCCACTCGGGTGCTAACGCAGCTTTGATACTGGCACGGCAGAATTTGAAGTACTGAACGAGGATCAAGCAATGCTATAAACACGTCTTGATAATCAGACATCTTTTAAATATAAAAATATGAAAAAAAATTGTGAAAAATTAATTAATTTATAGTTTCAATTACCCTTCCATTCGATAGAACTGCTCGTTGACCAGGAGTAAGCCTGAGGATTTTCTGACACACGTCACTGTGGAACTTGATTATTCCGGAATCAAAATTCTCCAAAGACTGCTTGAATTCCTCCATATCCATGTTCTGAAACAAAATTTTGGAAAATATGCGAGCATATAAGTATCATAGATGTTTTTGATTTTAAAAAAAACACTGAATTGATTGTGAAACAAACTTACAGAGAGTGCAAAATCAGCGGCAGACTTGTCACCAGAAATAATCTGCCTCGTGTTGTTTTCCTTCAATACTTTTGCAATGTATAGCTTTGCATTGTGTTTACTAAGCCTATCTAAAGCAGTATGAACAATTTTAGTTATAACGTCTATTTCTTGAGAGTCTTTATTATGAATCAGTCCAACCCTTATATTGTTGCTTGATTTCTGAAACAGAACGGTAACCATAATACACAGGTGGATATACTATGTATGACAATTATCATTCTTACACTTTGGCCGTTTGATAAGCGAGAGCTAACTGGTTACAAATAAACAAACAAACAAAAAAAAGGCATAGTTACCAATCTTGGAAAATGAGAATTAGGGCGATTTAATAGCATAGATTTGAATTCCTTATAAAAAAAACCTGTATACAAACATATATGAAAAGAGATTTTTCATAGACAAAATTTGAAATTGTATTGATTTTTTTCCCCTTCGGAAAAATGTGACACTGTACAAGCCATCACCAATTAGCGCAAAGTCGTCAATCATCGCCCAAACAGAGGTTAATTTTGTCAGTCATTACGACACTCATATCAAATCACAGCAAATGAAATAGCTATCAGACTCAGGGAAGGGACATATGGTCAATGGTCATATCATATGCAAGTCATCTCACCAATTTGGTGTACGGAAACTGAGCTGATGCTGGCTGTTTAGTAAATTTTGAATTTTGTCTGTTCCCTACTCCAAAATGAAACATTTATTTGCGATTTGATGCAATGGTGGAAAAAAAACACATGGGTGGAGATACGGGAGGGGGGAGCAATGCCCCCCCCCCCCAGCATCAATGGTGCAGACAACCGATCTAATGTATATACATATATATGAATTGACATCATCATCATGCCCCCTACAGCGATTATCATCGTGCCCCCCCCCAAACGTTCAAGTCTATCACCACCTATGAATAAACATTATGCATGTGACATCATTTATGAGGGGTGGGGGAACACGAGCAACAGCCCTTTTCCCAAGTAAATTCTTTGGGAATAATGTTTTTCAGCCCAAAAGTAAGGATTTTTTGCAAAGACGGTCAACATTAGGGAGATGTAAGAATTTTTCAGAGTCTGGGAGATTGAGTAAATATTCAGGAGACTTAGCAGCTATGAATGAGGGAATGGTTGGGTCAGGACAAAGACAATTTTTTTTTAATGTGAATATGTCACGTTAATGGAAAGAGTTTGAAGAAAAAGAGTAGTTTCAATCAACTGTGTGAACTTTCTAAATAAAAAAAACTAGAGAATAAAATACTATAAGAAATTATTAATCTTTAGTATCTTACCACATGAGAAAGAGCAGTAATGAACAAATCCCTTCCACTTTCCGTTTCAAGATCACAGATCACCCAAAGAGTCAGAGGCCTCACAACATCTTCTTCTGCAAAACGCATGAAATATTTATTATATATTGTTACTACAATTGAATTATGTAAGTATACATACCGTGAAAGATAAGAAATGTAATATTTTTCACAATAGAATATGTAATTGGGACATTAATGGTTTTGGACATAATGATTAAGGAACGTATAATACCATAATAACTAATATAAATGTCGTATGCTGTTGCATTGTAACACAACTCCAAATTATGTATCTCATCTAGACCTGATGGAAGGATTATAATAATCCCTACGGGTTACAGAGTGTGTTCATTTTTCTTTATTGTTGTGTTCTTATTTGTAGCATTTTGTACTTTGTCGTTCACAGTGTCTCTGTATTTTTGTCCGACTGTTAACAAATATAACTCCAAATCGGTAAATGCAGATATCGTCTAAGGGGTGCCGCGAGATATTATGAAGATAAATAAAAAAATATTACGGTCCACTTACAGACTTAAAATAAATTAAGTCGAATTAATTACCCTCATGCAAGACAGACTTATCAGATAAGTCGCCATCTAGTGGCAGTGTCAGCAATGTGAACTTTGGCCTGAGTTAGGTCTGGCTGTCCATGTACGTACCCATTCAGCGCACACGAGCTCTAAGGAAAGAGGGTTCATTGGCTTTGTAATTTAGTGGTCTAGGGCATTCACCCAACAAATGAGAGGACATGGGGTTGATTCCCCGCCAGGCCAGTTGAATTTTCTTTCTTGGATTTGATTTATCTTTGCATCAGCCAGCTGCTACAACTTCTGTAGTAATAGTGGACAGTGACATCACTTTCGGATAAGCTGAAAGACCTTATTTGTCAATACTTGCAACCACACATTACAAAATGCAATAGATATGTACTTTCCATCTTTTTCCACTGAGAATTTTGACTGGGTTGTCTCACCATTTGATTTCACAGACAGTATGGAGAAAATAAATTTCACTGCTTGCGAACGAGATGAATTTATTTATCTTTGCACTGATTCCACATTCAAAGGTAAGTTCACCAAGAGTGAGGCGTTGGTGGCTACTTTTTGTCTTGGACTGAGAAAGGAGTATCCTAATCTAATGAAGAAAGCTATTAATGCACTTTTGCCCTTTTTAGCTCATATCTATGCGAGCAAGCCTTCTCTGCCATGACGACAATAAAATACAAAGAAAGAAATAGACTGCAAGACCTTGAAGAAAATTTATGTGTTTTGTTGCCAACTGTAAGGCCTGATATCAAGTATCTGTGCTCTAAGCATCAATTAAAAGTTTCACTTTAATGATTAACCGAACAAAACTCTACTGATGTATTTTTACTGTAATTTTTATTGTAGTAAACTGTATTCTGTATTCAAGGAAGGGTGACCCCAGTTTTTAAAACATTGGCCAAATGTGAGTTGGACTTGAGCAACATATCTGCCATAACTACAGATAATGGTCCCTCTATGACCGGTCAGAAGACAGAGGTAATCACATTGATGAAGTCAGATGCCAAAAAATGCAGAAATACGAAGATGATGGCTTTCCACTGCATCATACACCAGGAAAACTTGTGCAAAAAAGTTTTGCTCCAACTTTGAGCATGTAATGTATGTTGTAGTGAAAGCGGTTAAGTTCATTCAATCCAAAGGACTTAACCATAGACAGTTTCAAAAATTATTAGAGAATTTGGAAGCAGAACATGGCAACGTTATTTATTACACAGAAGTACACTGGTCGAGCCAAGGAAAGGTGCTTCAGCGCCTGTTTCCCTTGAAGGAAGAAGTTGATGAATTCATGAAATCCAAAGGAAAACTTATTGAAGAGTTTCAAGATAAAAAGTGGGTGAGATATTTAGCATTTCTTGTCGATGTCACTGTCATCCGAATGATCTAAACTAGCACTTACTGGGAAAAGATCAACTTGTCCATAATCTTTATGACAAGTGTTCAAAACTAAATTAGTCCTTTGGGAACGTCAATTGCAAAACAAAAACTGCATACATTTTCCTAAATTATTGGAGTTGGTAAATAGATCTACAACTTTGAAACCGGACGATTATGTACAGTGCGTTTCAAATCGAAGAACGGAATTCAAAAGCAGATTTTCAGACTTCCACGAGAACAAAATTTCTATGAAAATGTTTTCCGCAACATTCTCGGTCGATAACAAAACTGTTCCACCAGAGCTACAATTATAATTTGCAGACTTACAATGTGACTCTGCAGTTAAATGCGTTTTTTGAAATTTCTTCATTAATTAATTTTTATTCCAAGTATGTGTCCGAAGAAAAGTATTCACAAAAATGCATTGTTCATGTCTTCTATATATTTGACAGCATTTACATATGTGAACAGTTGTTTAGTCGAAAGAAGAATACAAAATCAAAAACTAGACACATCTGACTGATCGGCATTTGGAGGATACTTTACAAATAGCAACACCACCACAAATTTTACCTAACATTGAAGCTTTAATCAAGCAAAAACAATGTCAAGTTTTGCATTAATTTAGAAATTACATGCACCCGCATTCGTAATGTAAGTAACCGAAGACTTTTAAAAAAAAATTTGGTATATAATTAATTGAACATATACAGCCGAATCCTATTATAGCAAACTCAGAGAGACTGGAGAAATCACTTCTTTATTACGAAATTTCATTATAAAGAAATTCTAGGTTTTTTCATTCTTCCTATGTAAACTTATCTGGGGGATTAGAAAAGTGTTTGTTACAAGATTTTCGCTATAATGGTATTCATTAAAACGGGATTCGACTGTACATTTATAAACAAAAATCTTTCATTTTCACTGTTTCATATAATATAAAAAATACCTAAAATGATTGGTCTTACCCCCAATTCAGCTTGATATTTTAAAACGAAAATACTACATAATGTGATCACAAAATATGTAGTAAGGGTTACATTTTAATTTGTCCTATCAGAGCGTGCATAGGATCAACCTTTCCAAAGGGGGCTGGGGCACACTGGGATTGATTAGAGGCACAAGGATTCTATGAGATACATTTAGAGTTACCAACTTTCAAAAGCATTTTCAAGTAACAGAAACATATTAATATAGCAAAAAAGATATTTTTTGACACTATAATTTGAAATTTTTTTTGTAAATCATTCAAAATTAATATTTGTTAAAATTAATTGAATTGAATGTTTAAATGTTTTTAAATATATTTAGTTTGTTATCGTCTTTGGAGAGGTGGGGGTGCCCCCCCCCCTATGGCATTAATAAGTGGCTTGCAGAACATGAAAAATTTTTTATGTGGCCCTCGAGCGTAAAACGTTGAAGACCCCGACCTCGAATGCACTTAAAATGAGAAAACAATTAACTTATCGTTTTCAAATAGCTATATACTGAATATTGTTTGTTAAATGGGTCAGTGGCTTGACCCATTTGGTGCAAAATTTTAACACAACAGTATGAATTGGAAATAGTGTATCAATGATAATGAATGAAATTTTTACCTCGTTTGGTTAAATATTTCAGATGTTTTGAGAGATAAGGAATCATTTTGTCACTGGGAATTTCTTTGTAACTGCTTTTAGATTGATCTTCACCTGCAAAGCAATAAAGTATAAACATTGAAAAAAAAATCAATAGCAATAAGCATCCAGCACAATATCTTCATTGTTATGTAAATACCACAAAGTTCAATATTATTGAATTGGGAAAAAAAAGTACTACAGTCGATGCCGGTTATTAGAATCATAGATAATGTTATCATTAGGGTATTATTACTTTAACAGAGTACGGAATGGACCAATATCATAACATGGGGGAAAAATCAGTTTATGGGTGTCAAATTTTTTTTTTTTTTTGGTTGAAAGTTTTTCTTTTTGCATATTTTGAAAACGCATCTTTTTCCTTATAAGTTATCGTCATTAATCTGCAAGACTACGTAGGAGGTCAGAAGGCTCAGTTGCAGACAAACATTTCCACAATCTATTCGTAATGTCCTAATTGGACAGTAATAGCCACCATGATACATGTAGCGCTTTTTTTACAATTTCTTTCCTATAGTTAAGGCATGTGTACGGTAAAAAAAAAGTCCCTTTCTTTGGGTCCTGGTCGGTCTCTTTTAACTGACCACATTTGCAATTCCACTGCTAAAAAAGACTTTCACAAGGAGATCTACAGAACGTACCATATATTGCAAAAAATAGCATAATTCGCAAACCATATTAGACAAGTTTATGCCATTTAATTCCTTCACAATTTCTGAATTAAAAAAACAGGGGGTTTCAGCTTAAAAGGGGAAAAAATCCTGTTTTAGAACAATTGGGAAAAAAATTCACAATATATGAAACCAGTTATATGGGAAAGAAAAATGGAAGTGTCCCGTTTCCATACACCCCATTCAACCAAACAGGGTCTATGATCATTGTGCTCAGAACTGAGATTTTTTTTTTCAGATATAGTCATCAAAAACCTAGAGACCTGATATGATCACATTAAGCAGAGTGCATTGTATATACATCAAAGTATCTTGACACTTGTTTTGAATATTACATAATACCACAAAGTTCAATATTTTCGGATTGGAAAAAAAGTATTAGTGAAACCTCGATATAACAATATTCTACGGACCAAGATCAAATATCATGGTAGGGGGATTATAGTTATATCAAGAAGCACCATTATCCTTAAATGTGATAAAATTTAAGCTGTTGTTATCTTTTCTACATTGCCATAGTTAATAGCACTAGAAAATGTGCTTTCACGCATATTTTATTCACCGCAAAAAATTATAATTGATGAGTTTATTAATGAAAATTCACTTAGGCCAGGATTACACTATAAGAGTTTGATAAAAAATTTTATAGAACTTGAAAAATGCAACCGATAATCATACAGGTTAGATTCACACAAATGCAACCAATAGTCTTATTGGCTGCATTCTTTAAGTTTTATGAAAGAGCTTTTATCACACTTTTACAGTGTAATCCTGGCCTTAGATGCATTGCCCCTGTAAAGAAGTTTACCGCATTACACTTTTCTTTTGTGCCTTACACAGAAAGTAGCAATACCAACTTCTTTTAGTTTTTGGTGATCCTTTAGTGTAAAATATTGATGTTATTAGACATCTTCAGAAGAACCAAAAGAAGCGACGAAGTTAAAATTAAGTTCAAAACAATTTTGAGCAAAATATAAAAAAAATATTGTTATAGTGGTTTTAAAAATATCCTAAAATTTTTTGGTATAGAAAGATTTATTATAGTAAAGTATATTATTGTATCGAGAGGAAGATTACGTTTTCTGAGTGTGTGGACATCAAGCACATTGTGTCTGAATTTGGTGGTCAACATACTGTGCCCGACAGAGGGTTAATCACCACAAGCTTCCTAAATTATGTTTTGAAAACACAGAAAAAGAAATATGGTACATAGAATTCTTATCAAAAGCCAAGCAAATATATATAAGCTATTTTCAATACTTACTCAACTTATCTGTAAGATCAATGTATTTACTGTCTGTGCTCAGTATCCGTTGATTGAGTCGTGGCATGACATTGGGTTGTTGCATCAAAAAATCGAGAATGTTTTGTGCATCCGTCAATTCATTCTACAGGGAAAGATACAAAAATATAAAATTAAAAAGTAACTTGACATGACACATGTTCATTCTTCGACCGCTGGTCCATTTCCATAACCTAGACTTCTAGGTTCATTCAAAAATTTTATTTGGCCCATCAAGACGTTTGCACCAATTGAAACACATACAGGGTGATTCAGAACTTGTGGGCAAAGCTTCAAGGAGTGTGACAGATCACATCTGAACGAAAAATTTTCATCATAAAATTCATGTTCATGAGGCAAGTGGAGAACCGCAAGACAGCGCTGTCATAGAATGCATAAAACATTGCTTTTGACACTCATCATCATTTCTATCGTGGATTGCAAAAGGGATGGGTGGTTTCATGGTGGTGCTGCAGACGAAAATGCTCTGAAGTGATTTTTTTTCGAAAAACCAGTGAAGTCCTCACACTCCTCGCATGCTCTGTATCCTGAAGGTCACCGACAAAAAAAAGAGCTCATTTCACATACACACCTCTGCAATCGCTCAGAGCTAAGAGGTTAGCTCTCCTTTCGACAATGTTTCTTAGTTCAGAGGGTGCCATTTCTTCACATGAAGTTAAAGGAATTTATCAAAATGTGTAATTTAAATTTGAATGGCAAATTCTGTAAAATGGAAATTAAATGTTTCGAGTTCATTTCTCGACTCTTTTGTTGCATTGAATTATCTCACGATACTCACTATTGAACCGGAAGTGTGACAATCTTTGGTTCATCACATCCCCTCCAGCAGTTTATCGCTTATTTCAGGACCATGCATTGTATGGCAAAAATTGCCTGTTAAATGTATTCTATCACTCTTCACCATTTTTCCCATGACTTCTGAATCACCTTGTATATCAAAGAATCTACATAATTTACATTTTCCACTAAGGATAGTTTATGCATAAATATCTAGAAAGTCTCTTTCTTCTATGTGTTGAGATGATGTGCTTCGAGTAATTCAAAAATGATTGACAAAAAGCTAATGTTAAAGATACGAAAATTATTTCTTCGCTTGTAGCGAACTAGTTATGAATGAAAATCGGAACACATTCGCTATAACAGAAATTCTTGAAAAGCATGTTTTCCTTTCGCTTTCTTTAGGCATTGTGTATAAGAATGGACTGAAAAGAGTGGCATTTTTTCTATCTCTCTTCACCCTATCCATAGGTGTTTATAAACAAGGCATTCAACCTACAATATATAACAGGTTACAACAGGGAACTCCCCCTAGATTAGAAGACACCCCCCCCCCATGCTCTATTTTATCTTATCTATATAGAAAAAGTAAAAACATAAAATTTTACCAAAAGTGTGGTAGTTGGAGAGGTGGGGTGCGACCTCTGATTTTGACATAATTGTTATTACCCTTGAAAAATCTCTCCCCTCTCTCTCATTTCTTAGAATCTTCCGAAACTGGACAAAGAGCAATCAAGTCTTAATAATTTTCTCTGTCTTGAATGTTAGTGGAAACTTTTATAGTGCAACGAATACTCCAGTTAAAGAAACTGCTCCATTCCATAAAGTGAAAAATCTTGTTACACAATCAACATTGTGTGTGTGTGAATAAGCAGTTAACTCAAGATGCATATTTCAGAAAAAAAGTAGTTCAAAATAAGGGTTCACACTGCCGATCGCCATTGCCCCCAATCGCGACAAAATATTTCAGTTGGCAAATAAATAAATGATGGAATTCGCAGAATCCCGAATGTTCATTCTGCCTCTGAATGGTAGAATCGGGCAGTTGTTTCAGAATTCACATTTTATGATGTGTCAATTTGACTAAGTTTCTCTCTCTCTCATTTGGCTACAACTTCTTCCAACTGATTAGCCAAATTGCTACCGTCAGGGGGAACCCTGTTCAAAATAAGAGGAAAAAGAAAAGTAAATTTATCTCCACTTGATAACATTTATAACATTTTTCAAAAACAGTGATGAAAAAATGTATTAAGCAGGAAAATGCTTCAACTGTTCAAAGTCCAAGATGGCCAGGATAGGAAATAGGAAGTATGGGTATGTTTATGTTTTGGATTTATGAAGGTGAGGAAGAAAATGAAAGATCTCGTCAGAGGCAGAAAGCTGAAAAACAAGTCTGAGCCACATAGAAGAACGAGGGAAAAAAAATTTGAAAGAAAGAAAAAAAGAGTAATTGAAACTTGGACGAGTCTACTTTGAGGGAAAGAAAACAGCTGTAAAAGAGCTAAACTGAAAACTCAATGAGTATTAGCAAGAGTTGGGACCACTGAATAAGTCCTACTAAGCGGGAACATTATAAATGGGATCCACTGTAGTTTGTTTTTTCCCCCATTTGTATGTTGCTACAGAGCAACAAACTAAAATTTGTTTATAACAAGAAATCTGTTATAACAACAATTTCCCTCTGATTGTGAATTGTCTTTACAATGGAATTTTAGTGTATACATGAAATAAAATTATGAGTAGAATATTTTATTTCGAAAAATTATGTTTCTCTTTATATTCAGCCCTCAAATTGACAATTCAGCTTTCATGTGGCTCCACAAAAGTAATCCTGGGGGGGGGGGGGGGGATATAGTCAGCTGATGGAAAATTTTGTGCACTAATGATTTGCATTAAATAAGGAACATAATTTTCAAATAAGACCAGTTTATAGAGAAAGATCCCGTTCAAGGAGAAATGTGTGAGAAAAGAAGTTCTGCTGAATTTATTTTTGAATAAATAAGTTGAAAAATTACCTTGTAAACACTTTTCTGCAGGAATGGAGTTTGCTTCATTATTTCAGAAATGATTGCTTCTTCAAATGCATCCGCAGTGAGCTGTAACATAAATTTTCAAACTCTGCAGATCTTAAACTTATAATTAGATATATTAATATATACTAGAGCTATAATATCCGGGTTTTCTCCAAATTTAAGAAGTTACAAATGATTGCAAAGGGATAAACATGTCTGAAATTCTTTATTCGGGAACCATGGTAACCAAAGTAAACATTCAAAAAGTGATTGTTGACGCCCGTGGACCATTCTTATCCAAAAGTGTTTTTTGTCCATTTCTGACAAACTTTTAAACAGCCTATCATTCAAGTCGGGTCCTGTTTGCTGCTTGGTATATAAGCTAAGTTTTCGACAAATCAATATCATTGTCCACAATTACGAAGAAAATGGTCAAACTTGCTCTTATTTCTCAGCAACCCCCTCCCCAAAATAAATATTAAATGATCCATGTCCATTCAAGGGATCAAACTCACTTGTTTCATAATGTAAATATCTCTGTTATTTATTGAAGTAGGAACTTTTGTGTCCTATATCTATGTGTAGTGTAACGAAAGTACACCAAATTAATAGCATTATCCCGATACTGACAAAAATGAGCATAGAGCCCTTTACCTCTGGCATACAGATATATAAAATTGATTTTCTGTATGCATGTTCCCTATACAAATCTACAATTTTTAGACCAATCTTCAACACAAATTTTGCATATATACTAAACAGGACCAGATTTGAATGATAGGTTATTTTAAAAGTTTGTCAGAGCTGGGCAAATGCCTGAAATAAGAAAAACTATTGGGCAACAATGGTTTGTTGGTGGCAACAATAACTTTTGGAATTTTTACTTTAGATACGCCGTTGTTCACGAACAATGTGTGACAGGCATGCTTATCCCATTACAATGGTTTGCATATGGAGAAAGTGCTGGTATTTCAATTACTAATGTATAAAATGGCTTCTACTTTTTCATATCAATACTCAGATATATTTAGAAAAATAAACTCTACAATTTGCGATTGTGGAAATAAGGTTTACATAATGCAGTGGAACTCATAAAATGGATTCAGGCTTTTTGAATGGGAGGAGGGCAAAGCAATCAACTAGGGCATGCTTTGGGGGAATGGGGGGTGATCGCCACTTTTGCCCCTCCTTATCTGCTTATATTGAAACTCTACTATCTCGAAATGCTTCTGAATGAATTGATATTTCTTCAATTTATCGATGCCACAGGAGTTTGATTCATAGGAACTATTTGTATATTACATAGCCATTTACATTTCTTCCCAGATATAAAAAATTAAGAGTTAAAGAAATTTAACTATAGTTTAAAAATTAACTTTTTGACAGCTGTTAAAAGCAGGGCTTGACAAATCTGAGGCTCACAGGCAACGTAGCAACTATAAAATTGTTATTGGCACCTTAAGTTTTCTATATATGATAGCTAAATTAGAAACTTCCAACATGAAAAAAAGGGGATCATTGTCTTTGAAAAGTCAAATAAAATATTATTTAGGACTGTTTTTCTGAGAAAAAACTGCTTGACTTCTAAGAAATTTGTCTGGCACCTAAATTTTTTCCCCGATTTTTCAAGCCATGGTTGAAAGCTGTGAATGAGATACATGGATTTTTTTTTCCCCCTCGGCGAGTCTCCATTGATGAATCCAATAATGGAAAGTTAAAGCAAAAGATTCTTTATCATTAACCCCTTACGCTTTTAAGGCATTTGGGTTTCTCTCTCACAATGGCTGAATTAAGGAAAAAAAATGAATCAGCAGCAGAATCTTGTTTCGGGTTATTGCCACACCAGTCCTTGGATTACGAGTAAAGTAAGAAATAAAATTCAAAACACCACAGATTTATTCCGCAGAGCAAAGATTTTAATGTATTACAGCAGCACTAAATGCAAACACAAATCAGAGTGCAAAATATAATACAGTGCATTAAGCAGCATGCACTGTATTATATTTTGCACTTTTTGAACAACAAATACATGTTTCAATGCTAAAATTCCACGTGAAATGTGCTTCATCATGGGAAATTGAATGATCAACACATAGAATCTTCAGATTCACCTACCTGGTTGTCCTTCAGCAAAACACCATTGATAAGAACTTGAGGAGGGTTGCTGATGCCAGTTCTTTCGATGAAATCCCATGCTAGCTTCACATCGGGAAATACAGATTTTTTATGTTAAAAAAAATACATATATAACTTCTTTAAAAGATTTAATATAAAGATCTTGTACAAAATTTTGAATAATATTGGTGTAAAAAAATTAAGTTTGACGCAAAACCAAAACAGTTTTTGAGTTTGTGAAAATGAACATTGACTGTACCAAGTTTGAATCAAATACCTCAAGCCTGAATAAGATGGCATATGTATGTAAATAAGCTTTCCTGTTATGTGAGCTGTCTATAGCCATAACACTCTATTCATCAGATATGCTTACTTTTGGATGTCTAAATCATAGTTTCTTAAACTTTTTGTTCCATCTCCCCCGCCTTATTCAGAAATTTTTTCCCTCATTGCCCCCTGACTCAAGTAAATCCATAGGATCCTATGTTATACTCGTAGGTCCTATTGCCCCAGTGGACCATTCCATCGCCCAACAGGGGGCGATATTGCCCACTTTGGGAAACATTGGTCTAAATCAGTGATTCCCAACGTGGACGTTATGCCCCCCAGGGGGGCGATGGTTAGATTGCGTTGGGAGGCGGTGAGAGAAAAAAATTTCTGAAGAAGGGGGCGATGGGACAAAAAAGGTTGGGAAACTACGGTTAAAATCAGTGATTCTCAACGTGGGCGTTAACGCCCCCTTGGGGCGATGGGAAGTTCAAAGGGGGCGGTAGAAGCTACGGGTATAACATAGGATCCTATGAGTTAGATTGCGATGGGGGGTGATGGGAGAAAAAAATTTCTAAAGAAGGGGGCGATGGGAAGAAAAAGGTTGGGAAACTATGGTCTAAATGAAGACATAAAAAATTGAGAATAAAAAAGTTATGGTAGAGGCTATGACATGAAACAGCTGCAAGTTTAAACATGAATACATCTTTTATACAGCGTTACAGTGCAATGAGACCCATTTAGTCTGACAATTAAATTTGAAGTTGGCTTTTGCTTGCATAGGGCATTGTGTCATTTTTCTCAACAAGATCTATGTTTATCTAATACATCCCAAGACAGAATAAAACAATTTTATTACGAATACGGGGCATCGGGCCTGGTGCCCAGACAGAAAGAGGTATTAAAACCAGAGTGATGTCATCGGATTGGTATTTGACAATACCATTGATTTTGATTTGTGTTACATACTTTCTGAGGTATTACAAAAAACAGTTTATTATTACAAATCACAGCAGCAGACCCGTGCTGGAACGGGAAAAGGTATCAAAACCGCAGAGTGTCATCAGATTGGTATTTGTAATACCCATCTGACTATATCAGGGGTGGCCAACCTTTTTCCAAGCTGTGCTATAATCAAGATCATTTTCTATGTATGTGCCTCTCTATGAATTTTAACATGCAGACCATACGTCCCATTTTTAAAGGACACTAGCATTCTCTCCATTTCTGCAAAATAGCATTCGGCTGTCCTCTTATTTCCGTAAAAATATTCAGTTTGTCACTCTTTTGAGTTCTAAATTGTTTTTATTTGTGAGTCATAAATTTGATAATTATCGCAATGCAGACGGCGTGTGTGTATATGTAGGCTATATCAGTAGAAGTTCATCTTTTGCCCCCCCCCCCCAATAAACTTTGTAAAAGGGCTTAGTTTCCCCCAATAAACTTTGTAAAAAGAGCTTAGTTTCCCCCCCCCCCAAGAATTCATGGATATACAATGTAAATGTATTACACAACGCATGTCTCCCATGTGGACGATACTGAATCTCGTACATATGGAACCTCCAGCAACTATGCCTAAAGATGAAAAACCGAACGGAATTGCATTGAATAGAAAGTCTTCACATAACTGTTATTTTAAATGTGCCTACCATACTAAGTATATAGTTGGCACATCTTATATCATGTTTAGTACGGCATAACAAATACAGGTTTGACAGCCTACAACATAGTATTTGGCAGCCTACTTTCACTGCTCACCTAAGCCCCCATCCTTCCTTACCATTTAGTTTTTATATTGTAGAGTTACAAACAACAGTGAGCTTTATCGTGAAGCTTGAGTAAAGCTTTTGAAACCCAATTGATGGGGCGTGTACACTTGTCTTTCTCCTTCCCGCTCCTGACAAGAGTTGTCAAACATCCCTCCTTGCCCTTACACAATAATTCTTATATACCTATACCCCCTTCCCTCATTTTGTCTCATAGAGCTGTCTGCAGCCGTTATGGCCAGTAAAGAGTTAAAATATTTGAATCAATATTTTGATTTTAAAAAAAATGTTCAGCATGGAAAAAAAAGTTGATTTAATGGAAGCCGATGATTTCAGTTTCATATTGAGTTTGATGGGAATTGTAGAAGACAAGACTAAAATTTATTGCCTCAACCATGAACAGTAGTTTTTTGCACTCTTGGAAGCATCAGCTGCTCTCCTCGCAAGTACCATTTAGGAGGAGTATGCAACAGTATGATCAAAAGTAGTTTCGAAATCAGTGACTAAACCTAAAATAACCGATTTAAAAAAAAAAAAAAAAAGACAAGAGGCAAGTGAAGAAATTACAGGTTTTGACAAAATTATGTTCAAGCGGGCAGCCATAATTTCTTAATCTATTTCTATACTTGTTTACATCTGCAGAATAATTGTGTGTGAGAAATGAATAAAATATATTCTTATAGCATTTATAAATATTACATATGGTTACATTAAATATTCAGTTAAAATTTGATTAACCATCCAAAAGTTTTAATTTCCAGCCCTAATAATTGTGCATAAAAGCCTGATCTGCCAGTCGAAAAGTCACGCCACAGAGAGCAACAGGCTTACAACAGCAAATTATTCAATCATTGCACTTCACTTGCAGTTAGAAAAATTGATGGCAGATGGCAGCACTACACATAACAAGCATTACACTGTAACAAACTTCACCAATTCGTTAGAAGCTCCACAGAGGAATGTGTGTGTGAGTTTAAAAGAAGTAGCCCTAATAACTGCATCCGAGTGGCGTGGTAAATAAGATGCTTGTCAACCACCACACGTCACACGTTTGAACCAGGGGAAGAACATAGGTAAGAAGATATTTTCCCTAAAGAGCTTGAGGCAACCACCGATAGATGGAATCTTCACATTTCCAACCCAACTCATCAACAGGCAGTAAATTTTTATAGCATAGCGATGTGGCCGAAGTTGGTGTGTGGTTAAGAGCCCTAAATAATTAATGTTGTAGACAGCTCAGAACAGGGTAGCTTTAATTATGTACACCCTATATACGAACACTAAGAAAAAACTTGCCTTTCTTCCAGTATCATAATCTGAATCCAGTCCAAAAATGAGCTCCATATCTTCACTGGCATATTTTGTTTTAAAATGTGAAATTACACTCTGTGCTGGTATGTCTTTTTCTTCCACTGCAGCATACACCTACAAGCCATGTAAATTAAAATTTAATACTTATATACAACTCAGTATGGCAGGATATATGTATAGAGAGGCTGAAAATACAGAATGCATATGAAAGTCTTTAGGACTCATAATAACTCGCAAACAAAGAGAGAGATACACCTACGCAATTTGACTACATTTTCAAGTAAAGACGTAATGAAATATAAATTGCAAGTGCAGGTGTAAAGAACATTTGGGAGAAAAACTTCCAGATGTATATGTGTTTGAGTGCTATGTATATGGTGGTAAAAAGTGTCAAAAACCGCAAATAAAATGGAGGAATACAATTCCATTTACCTCTGTGATGAAAGCCAAACCTTCATAAGGGTCTTTATCTTGAGCGATGAAGTTGAAGGCTTCTAGAAGAGCTAAACCACCATCGTCATACCCGCTGACCGTAGAGTCAGAATTTACAGCAAACGCAAAACCGATCCTGCAAGCATCAAACAAACAATTGAAGTTATACAAAACTCTGTAAATTGGATCACAGAAGTTTTGTTAGTGACGTAACTTTTTCATTTGCATCCAATAACTAATGAAAAATCAATTATGGAAGAATACGTAGAAACCTCTCTTTCTCAGACTTTCTTTCAAACCGAGCATAACTCTAGGGGAAATTTACTGCTGATTGAGTTGTGTCGGAAGTGTGAGTGTGTGTACCTGACAGTCTGAATGTGTTTGGTGTTGTGTGTGTGAATTAGTGCTGCCACCTATGTTTCAAATTTCGAGTGAAGTGTAGTGAAATTGAATTTTTTTTTTTTTTTTTTGAAATTGATTACACACGCATATACAACATGTCATGCATAGTACACACAAAAACAAAATACACATACAATACAGGCGCAATATGTAAAAACATATATATTACCCTTTATGTATTAGTCCAAGGGATTACATAATCCATTCAGGACATATTGATACTATATTATTTATTGGGGGTTGACAACAGACCAATGATGTATATATATATTTCAAGATATAATATTCAGTATTATAACTGAGCCAGAGTATCGAATTGATAAAACTGGATCAAAAGTCGCTCAATTTTTCTTATGATGCCAGCCACTAGCGTTGGGAGAAACGTTGACAACTAACTCAAACAGACAACGGTCTTCGAACCCAAACAAACAATTTTCATCAAACCAAGTTTTGCTTCCCCTTGAGATTCAGTATAAAGAAAAGAGATAAAAAGAGTTCAACGTAAAAAAAAGACCAATGTAGTCAGGAATGTAGTATGGCTCAACCTTTCGGGGTAAATGGCTTATATTCCCCTAATTTTTGTTCCATCATCCCCTCCTCAATGTTTTTTCTTCTTATCACTCCCAACTCAAGAGCCACACCATAGGATCGCCACTGCCTCCTCCCGCAGGGACAATATTGTCCTCTTTGTTAAACACTAGTCAAGTGCAATGAATATATTATTTCTTTTAAACACATTTTACCTGACAGGTGCTTTGTGAACATAAAATGATTCAGCCATTTTGAAAATGTCCTTCGAATCACTTCGACTAGGATCAGCAATAATAACCTATAATGAATAAACAGTTTTTTTTTTTAAATGGAAATGGCAGCAATCAATGTCTATCCAATGCATAACGAGTGCCAAAAACAGTGAATATATTTTCAAGGACACAAGGGACAAGAACAAGGGAAGTCACATATGAAATATAAGAATTTTAATTCTTCAAAATATTGCACCATCAAATTTTATAAAAAATTATGTTTACCATGTGATATATGTTACGTTTTATGCTCCTCAACATCCCAGGATAAGTCGGCCGAAGGAGATCTTGTACACTTCCTGGCCAACTTCTGTAAGGTCGATCAGATTCCAAGTCATTGACGTACTGAAAAAAAATTAACACGATGAAAAATGTAGTGAATGGTTTGATTTGATATGAAGCTGTTACTTGACACTGGACATCTTACAACAATCTTTAAAAACCAAATTGAAAATTTGGAAGAACCAATTACGCCTCAAAGTTATGCTGGACAATGCATACAAATATAAACTCTACTATTACGACATCTAGATTAGCATCAATAAATGAAGTTTCCATGCTCTTCATGACATCAATGAGAACATGAACTCTAGCATAACAATATGCAGGTGAACTCGACAAATTTGAAGTTATGGAATCCCCACCCCTACTGAGTTTTCTATTCAATTTGATGTTGAAATTAACTGTTTAATTCAAATTTATGAGGTGAATATGTCTTTTAAATTCTGACAACACTGGGAGCATTCGCAAAAAGTTGCATGACTAAATTCTTTAAACGCTCATATCTCAGGAAGTGCCTAATGCAAGTCAAATAAATGATATTGTCAGATGGACATGGCACAGGTGCATCCAATGATATCACTCCATTTTCAATCTCTTTTCCCGTTTGGGCACCAGGCCTGTGGTCCTGATTCATAACAAAATGTTCTCCGCTATATTTCAAAAAGTATGGAATGCACATCAGAAGCAATGGTATTGTCAGATGCACATGGCAACGGTGCACCTAATGGAAGAACAATTATATCAATTCCTAAATATTTTGGCGTTCATTGGTTTCTTTAATATAAGCAATGAAACCCGAATAACTATGCTAAAAAATTTGAAATAGAACTTGATTTGTTAATGAAACCTATGTGTGTGTCGAGTCAATGCTATCTCTGAAATTCCTAAAGAAAATTTTTAGTGAACAGAGAGGGCACATTGCATTGCAATGTCCTTCTTCACTTTTTCTATAGTATGTATAAGCATGTTCTTCTATCTGAGGATGATGTCACTTTCCGCTATCCATAAAAAGGTTTTTAACAGCTGGCTGATGCGAAGATGAATTTAGGAAGGAAAGAAAACTACTGCCCTTCTGGGGAATCAAATAAACGTCCTTTTACTTTCCGGGTAAACTTCTAGGGCATAGTTTCCCAACCTTTTTTATCCCATCGCCCCCTTCTTCAGAAATTTTTTCTCCCAACGCCCCCCTCCCCAATGCAATCCAACCCATAGGATCCTATGTTGCACACGTAGTTTCTACCACCCCCCCCCCCCGGGGCGTTAATACCCACGTTGGGAATCACTGGTCTAGGGCGTTCACCCAGAAAGTGAAGGGGCAGTTGAATTTTCTCTTTCCAAAATATATCTTCACATCAGCCAGCTGTTAAAAACCTTCTCATGTTCTTTTATGCTTTTAAAAACATTATGAATTTGAAAAATCTCTCATTAACATTGCTTATTGTTTGTCAGAAATAAATAGTGATTTACACTCCCACTGAGAAAGAACTAAACGAGTGTTTTGTGGCTATTTTTGCGATTTAACTGCTGCCAAAATCCACAACATTAATGCAATAGGCCTGCACACTATCATTCTTACCTGTATGGCAGAATCTCTGATGTCAACTGCATAGTCTTGTTTATCTTGAGCAAAATCCACTTTCAGCAGCTTAAGAATCTTTTCTGACTGAAAACAACAAGCAAATTTAAAGACTGAGAAACTGATCAATTTTATTTCGAAACTAATGCACTTTAAATATGTTGATACAGTCGAACCTCATTAAGATAAACTTATATTAAGCAATTTCATCAAAATGGGTTCGGCTAATCAATTAAGTCAGTTGACTAAGATTTTAATATTTGTCGGGTAGGATTGCTTTTTGCTGACTGGTGACACCACCTTTGTTGTTCTTATTGGTGATTCCTCATAATTTGACAATGCTCTACAGCTTTGTGATTGTCACTCAATTTCTACCTTACTTTGTTATCAAGTTTTTTAAAGTTTTCTATATCATAGCTGCTAACCTTGGAGACAGAGAATCAGGGAAATTTCCATGATCTAAATTCGGTACACAAACAAATATAAAAAGGGACTCTTGGAGAACAAATTAGGGATTTTTCATAAATGAAAGTAAAATTAAAGGGATTTTTCCCAGGGAGAGAAACATGACATTGTGCTAGCCATTGCTAATTAGCAAAATGTTGACAATCATCACCTTAGGCCAAACACATACTGCAACAAAGAGAAAACAGGGCAACTAGGAAGGAGAAAATGCATTGGGATGGAGGTAGAGGTGCCCGCACATACTGAATGAGGCGGAGAAGAGCGAAAATGGCTGGTGGGGTTCAGAAGGGTAACTAACTGAATGAGTGTCATGATGTGTGATGATCACTCCTCAGAAGTTTTTTTTCAAAGATAGAACGCAGAGAAACAAACCCAATCTACAGATAATGAAATTCCTTACCTTACGGTGAAAACAAACCAGATTGCATACCTTGTTGACAGGCCTCTTTCTTTTTTGTCTCGCTGCTCAAGTATGTGAAGCATAAAACAAAACAGTACAACTGTTTTCAATGCTCGCTTCTATCTCTTACCTCTCCACTCCAGTATGTGTTCGGCCTTACAGTGAGTAAAATTAAGTGATTTAATTAAGTACTACACTCAAATCACTCCAATAAAAAAGTTGTCATCAAGCTTGAAAATGTGAAATATAGACTCAATAGGATGAATGATCATCTCAGATACAAGTCACTTAACTGATTTCAATGCTGAGAGGTCGAACTGACGCTGTTTGGGGAATTTCATCTTTTATCCATCAAAATGGAACTTTTTTTCGTGAGTTGACACAGTGTTCACCAATATGTATCTAGATGCGTGATTCATGGATCAAAATTTTAATTTCACTCCTTTATTCCAAATTTCATTGAGGAGTAAAAATGCTCTTTCAAATTTTAGGCTTTTTTTATCACAATTATTTCTCATTGATAAAAAATATATATGCCCTTTTTACAAAACTACCTTCCCCCAAAAGTTTGAAGAAGAGTGAAATTTCTATTCAAAATAATTTTTTTGACAAACACTGATTTGAAGCAATTACAGGATTTTATATTATTTTGTAGACCCCTTAAATGAACTCTTTCACTAATTCACTTGCTCAGTCACTAACTCCTTCACTAATTCACTTGCTCAGTCACTAACTCTTTCACTAATTCACTTGCTCAGTCACTAACTCCTTCACTAATTCACTTGCTCAGTCACTAACTCCTTCACTAATTCACTTGCTCAGTCACTAACTCTTTCACTAATTCACTTGCTCAGTCACTAACTCCTTCACTAATTCACTTGCTCAGTCACTAACTCCTTCACTAATTCACTTGCTCAGTCACTAACTCCTTCACTAATTCACTTGCTCAGTCACTAACTCCTTTGCTTGCTCAGTCACTAACTCCTTTGCTTACTCAGTCACTAACTCCTTTGCTTACTCAGTCACTAACTCCTTTGCTTACTCAGTCACTAACTCCTTTGCTTACTCAGTCACTAACTCCTTTTTTTTTTTTATTTTATACAAATTGTGATAATATTTTAGCCCAACGTGTGCTTTCTTTTCATACTAACTCCTTTGCTTACTCAGTCACCTATTCCCTCACTTACTCATTTGCTCACCTGCTAACTACCTCACTCACTTGATCAATCACTCACTTACTTACTCACTGTGTCACTTTGCAGATGAATTGCTTGTTTGTGAATTTTTCTAACTGTGAATTGTCATGTCAGTGCAGTGAATTTTTCCAGTGGTGAATCGTTGGCAATGAGTTTCCTGCTCATGGATATAGACATCTTGAATCATGTCAAGTATGGTAATAAAAACCGAAACAAGAAAATAATCCTTTGTTTTTTGTTATATATTTGTGGTGCTTTCATTATATAATGCTTTTGCATATTGCAAGATACAATAGCATTCAAAGAAGGGGGAAAACTCACAGGAATGTTGATTTTATGAAGTCCCTCGAGAACTCTGGTTTCTTGCTTCACTGTCTGCAGCAGCGTAAAAATATCATTCGCTTCCATGTCGAAGAACATGCCATTCAGAAAAAGGGCAGTGTCGGATGGGCCCAAGTTGTGGTGATGTAGAAACATCTGTCAGAATAGCATGAATATAATTAAGTTTGATATAGGTAGAAGATAAAATTAGATCTTTCTACATTTAAAAAAATACAATCAAGTAAAAAGACCTCACATTTCAATAAGAGAGAAAAATCTTAATAAAACATGTAATGCATTAAAGAAATTTTAATTAGAGCAAAAAAAAGATGTTACCTGTTGATTTCTCTCAACCTCTTTCTTGAGGTCGGATTTCACTGAAACATGAATGAGCGATCTGGCTTGAGATGGGAAGTCTTGAATTATGTCGCACATGACTTGCAGAGCTTCTTCTGGTGGTGTGTTGAGAACCCGCTGAGCTGTTTGAAGACTTAGCTCTAAAACAGCATAAAGATTTGAAATTCTTATAAAGGAACAGTTTTAAACAGGATTCGAGGCACTTTTTACACAATCATGAGTCACTGGCTCACCTGCTCACTCACTCGTTAATTTGCTCATGCATTTTCCTGTTAACTAACCTAACTTGCACATTTGTTTCTCTGCTCACTCAGTTGCACATTTGTTTCTCTGCTCACTCACTTGCTCATTCATTCACATACTTACTCACTTGCTCATTAACTCATCTACTTACTCACTTCCTCATTCACTCACCCACTTGCTAATTCACTCACCTACTTATTCACTTGCTCATTCACTCACCTACTTACTCACTTGCTCATTCACTCACCTACTCACTCACTTGCTCATTCACTCACCCACTTACTCACTTGTTAATTCACTCACCTACTCACTCACTTGCTCATTCACTCACCTACTCACTCACTTGCTCATTCACTCACCCACTTACTCACTTGTTAATTCACTCACCTACTTACTCATTCACTCGCCTACTTACTCTCTTGCTCATTCACTGCTAACCCACTTGTTTATTCATCCACTTACTTCCTCAGTCACTAACTCCTTCACTTACTCAGTCACCAACTCCTTAGCCAACTCACTCACTCACTCTGCGACTCACTCGATCAATCACTTTTTAAAAAATGGAGAAAAATTATATCAGATGACATCGATTAATCACATTCATAAACATCCAAAAAGCTAATATAATTACTAAACCACACAAGCACCTCAAAAATTCCTCGAGATATCTCTAATGAATTGCTACTACTACTACTGTATTTCTATTTCTAATTAATTGCTGAATGACATGAAATGTTTAGTAAAACCCTAGCCTACAGACACAGGCAGGACAAAAAACATTTGTCTGTAAAAGAAGTTCTTACTGAAGCCTCCAAAATAAAAGTTAATTATAGTTTGACCACAAAAGAGAGGGGTGACTGTTAAAAGAGGGGGGGGCGTGCCTGAAATTTTGTGTTTTTTTAATTATCATGTAGAGCAATGGTTCTTACTAAGGGATCCATAGAGAGATTTCAGGGAATTCAGAGAACTTGGAAGAGAGATGTTACGACACAACTCATTGATTTGATGTTGTGCAAGTTATGCTGTAAAGGGATCCGTGGCATTCATTTGCTGGGGGGGGGGGGGGGCAGGTCCATGTCCCCACTTTCTTATCAGCGCAAAAGGCCCATGGAACACAAAAAAAGGTTAAGGACCCCCCCAAGGTAGAGGGTACTCCCTGTTCTCTGTCAACAAATTTAAGCCAACCGTCACCATGCTGCATGTCATTCCCAGCATGCTGATCACTTAATTTCTGATATGATGGCTAATAAGGAGGTATATGGTGTTTTATCGTCAGGAACTATCATCATTTTTCCATTTGATTGGCACTCATAGAACAGTTATTGATCTATTGAGAGAGAGACATGTATTTCAAGTTTTCATATTAATCAGT